>NC_066581.1:534416340-534638840 GCF_024323335.1 Lathyrus oleraceus | reverse complement strand
TAGAATTAGATAAAGATCTCATTGAGTACAATGGAGGTAAGGATTGTCTAATACCCTCCCCTTGCTTAACCAACTCCTGAATCCTAATATCTCACCCTTAACTTTAGGTTTTATCATTATTTCTCTGTTCCTTAGGAACGAATAAAGGATGATGGCGGCTCTGTAACATTCCAGTCGTGATAGTGTGCTTGACAGTATAGAAGAAAATGACTATTTTCTAGGTTAAAATAAAGTTTTTTCGGGTAGCGTTGATGGGGAAGAAAATGAAGTTGCTCCTGGTCCTTTTGGCGTCGGTTAGGGTTGCAAAGGTGGGGAAGATGAGGAAGAGGGTTCATATTTTGAAGGGTCCCACACTTTTACTTATGGCATATGCTCATTGCCTACATCCTATATGGTTAGTGGGGAGCTCTTTTATTCTGAGGATGGGGGTTACGATGAAGACAGACGACAGTCAGTTTCTGTCTATGCTATTGTGACAAGGTAGAGTGGACCCATCGTTGTCCCTCTATTGAAAACAAATTTCATGGAAATCTTGGTTCTGGTGCTGATAGGAAGCTTCCATTAGTTAAGGAAATTCCAGTCTACAAAGTGTTCCCTGACTCATTTTTAGGTCTTTTTAATGCTAGAAAATTAGGTTACATCCCATAAAATTTAGACGCCACATATGGAGGTGCTGGGAATAATACTATTTCTCTCTTATCCCTTAGGTATAAATTCGCTCCTCTCTCACCATTGGGAGCGTGTGCAGGCTGTTGTGGAAAAATGGGATGGGCCTCAGATCATGACCCACTTTTAAATAGCTCCAACATATTACGTGTTTCGGGTTGGGCTTTGATCAATCCTTTTATCTCTTGTGATTCGCACCGCTGTTTGGCTGATAATGGCACCCCCTTGAACCAATTTTTTTGAATGATTTTTTATGTTGATTCCTCTTCTCAATTGGCTTTGGAGAAGTCTAATATATTTTCTAGGCGGATAATATTAATCATCCTCTATCTGTGGGCGTTTTCATTCGAAGCTTGGTGAAGAGCTGGCCTCTCCTTTAACTTTGATTATTTATTTTCCTTGCTCTCTAATGCTAGTGAAACTAGTGATTATTTTACTCTACTGATTTTTCCATCTTCTTCTCCATTTAGGAGCGTGAACCTAGAGATTAGAGACTTTAAAGCCCCACATTATGACTGGCCTCGTTTAGGTGGCGTTGTTTTCTGTTCTCTCTCTAAGGAGGATATTATTGGACTTACTACTCCTTACCTTTATTGTGAGATCAATTGGGTGGTTTCTTTAAGTGAGGGAAATAGGAGTCTTGACCTTGGTGGTTTTAATCATTCTTTCTTCAAGAGGCTTTGGCCCCTTCTTAGGGATGATATCAGGGTTATGTTTGACTAGTTTCATCAATTTGTGTCTCTTCCATGTAGATTTTCCTCCTTCTTTGTTACCTTGATTCCTAAAGTTGATTCTCCTTATCAATTGAGGGAGTTTTGACTTATTTCCTTGGGGAGTCTCTTTATAAGATCCTTTCCAAAGTTCTTCTGGCTAGGCTTTCTAGTTTTATCTCTCCTAATCAGCCAACCTTCCTTAAAGGAAGGCTCTTGGTGGATGAGGTGGTTGTTGTTAATGATATCTGATATCAACGCCTTCTTTTGAAGAAAGTGAAAGAATAAACGAAATGCAAGAATAAATTATTGCACTTAAATAAAAGAATTCAAAAAATTGATGAATTGATTGAGGAGATCGCATTATTAAGCAAATGGATGTGAAGACAAGGTTCCACCACTATCTTATGTTTTGGTGAAGACAAAGGATCTGGCTCAGATGCGTTATCATAGAAGAAAAAAGCTTAAAGTTTCAATAAATTAATTATGTTGAAGTTTGGTACTCAAGTAACCTTCAAGACATTGGATAAAGATGAATTGATATTGAGCTAAAGGTATTAATTGCAGTTACATTATGTATATCACTTTATGAGCTCACAACAAATATTACAATTTCATCTCCAACTTATTTGCATCTTTAAAAATCATTTGAAACCAAACCATATTGTTACAAGTTGTATCTTAACTTTTTTAAACAGATGTAACCGGTTACCCAAAACACGTAACTGTTTATAGGCACGAAAACAAGGTTTAATTTTTAAACGTTGCAGTTGTAACTGGTTACACATTAAAGCAACATCACTTTTTCATATATCTTAGTGTTCTTTATTTTTCTGCTTTTATTTTCAGCACTATAATATTCATAATAGTCCCGGAAAAATAAGAACAACATCAATATCGCTCATAATCGAGAAAAATTCAATAATAATGGATAATTTAATTCAACCCCCCTAAAGAAAGGTATACATAACCTATTATTTACAAAATCCCCTATAATCCCTATAGGGATAGAATCAAAAGTAATCAAGGAATCTGCGGTGATACCTATATTTACAAAAAAATCAACGCAAGAATTTTCTTCCCTAAATATGTGCATGAAAATAAGATTTGTAAAGTTAGTTTGGCTAGTACTCTCCAACCATTTGTTCCGAAGACCAATTGGAATCAATCTTTGGTTGGAGCAATCTTTGACCACCAATAAACAATTTGTTTCAATCCAAATCTTTCACCAACCACGAGATTTGGAAATGTCAAGCGCTATCATCACAACTAGGAACTTTGTAGTAACTGAAGATCATGTATGTAAATTCTCCGCAAAAGCGAGCATAGAATCCCCACTGTTGTTTCTAAATATTCCGCCACAACCACTGTCATTGGAATTCGAACAATAAGAAACATCACAATTACCTTTAATCCACCCCGAGAAAGGAGGACACCACAAAACTTCAGTTATAGTTGGTTCTGCTAATGCTTTATTATGCAAGGATTTTGTTGAGTTAATTCAGGCTGAATTTGAAATGAGTCTGGTGGGAGAAAGTAGGTTCTTTCTTGGGATTGAAATTGATCAACATTCAGAAGGAACATACATCTACCAAAGCAAGTATACAAGAGAACTTCTGAAGAAATTTAACTTGTCAGAATGCAAGCAAGCAAAAACTCCAATGCATCCTACATGCATTCTGGAGAAGGAAGAGGTAAGTAGTAAGGTAAGTCAGAACTTATTCAGATGTATAATAGGCTCTCTCCTTTATCTAATTGCTTCTAGACCTGATACTTTATTCAGTGTTTGTTTGTGTGCTCGCTTCCAATCAGACCCTAGGGAGACTCACTTAACTGCTACTAAGAGAATATTTAGGTATCTGAAAGGTACTACTAATCTTGGTTTTTTATAGAAAATCAAGTGAATACAAGTTAGTAGGTTATTGTGACGTTGACTATGCTGGATACAGAATAGAGAGGAAAATTACTTCTGGAAGTTTTCAATTTCTGGGAGACAATCTGATCTCGTGGTCTAGTAAGAGGCAGTCAACAGTTGCACTTTCAACAGCCGAAGCTGAGTATATCGCAGCTTTTGGATACAACACTCAGATACTCTAGATGAAGAGTCAGCTGGAAGATTATCAGCTTTCTTAGAGTAACATTCATATTCTTTGTGATAATACTTCTTCTATTTGTTTATCCAAGAATCCTATCTTGCATTCTAGGGCTAAATATATTGAGATTAAACATCACTTTTTAAGTGACTATGTTCAAAAGGGTATTTTCCATTTAAAATTTGTTGATACAGACCATCAATGGGTTGATATCTTTACGAAACCCCTTGCTGAGGATAGATTTGTTTTCATTCTGAAAATTTTATATATGGACTCTTTTCCAAAATGAAAAGGTGTTATCAGAATGTTAAGCTTCCAGAACTCTTGATTAGGTTCTGAGAATTTAGTGTTGTTTGATTCTGAGACATGAGCTTTTTGAAGTGGGGAAGTTTCATGAATTAGAAAGGTTCTGATCAAAAGCAATCTTATAGATTTGTCTTCTTGATTCTGAATAGTTATTCCATTTAATGGTTGTCATTTTGTTTGATATCATGTGGTTCTTAGTGGTGACATTTGTTCCACTTTCTGAGCATGTGTGATAATGTCGTGACACATTGGGTTTCTCCTTCTTGGAACTAGGTTAAAACTTGTATGTTTCCCCCCTATGACGACGTATCTCTTGTTTTCATCTTTACTAAAATATTTATATAAACCCACTTCACACACATTCCACACTACGCTCACAATATTCCCACACTATTTTCTCTTTCAAACTGCCAACCTCTCTCTTCTGAACCACCGAAGAAAAAGAAGAAGGTGGAAATGGTTAGGGATGATGTGCCTCTTAGTGAGCTCTAGAAAGCAACAATTATGAAGGATACTTCTGGTGTTTCCCAGCAGTCATCCAAGGCATCTGATGCACCCATTCATGGGAAGTATCCTACGGCCAGAAATTTTTTTCCAAAAAATGTCTTACTATCATCACCACCTACATATCCATCTAACACCTTCTCAAGTCCAAATCCAATATTTTTATCTTATCAACAACAACATTTACTAAAACTTGGTTATATAACCACTTTAGAACCTGTTGCAGAAACTCCTATAGTTTCTGAAAGTCAATTACTCATACAACAACAAAACCACAAACACCACCTCGTCCAATTCTTTCATCACCCATTACATCACCATCTCAAAGTGTTTCTTCTCCCCAATCTTAAAATCCAAATGAGACACCTATATAATCTCTTTCGAGAGATTCTGGTGACCAAAGCTTATTCAACTTCGAACCAGAGCATGATGTATCTAATTCTGTTAATGTTAAACAATATTCAGAACATCCCTCTCTTGTCATTCCAAATGTTTATGGGCCAGACTTTAACCCCAACATCACTGATATTTCTGTCATATATCCTAGCCAACCCAATGTTGGTAAGATTTTAAAGAAATTTGAATCAGATTCAAAAAGTTGTGTTCACACTACAATGTGGACTAGTGTTCTATCCACTAATCCAGCAGGGAGTGATGTTGCCTGGGAAGCCTATCAGAGAAGGGTTAATTCCAAGATTTTAAATCTAAAGAACTTTGGATACAAAGTCTTTGAAAGGAATTTCCGTTCAAGGTTTGAACCTACAATGGAAGTCTTACAGTTACAATGTGCTTCATTATATCTTCCTGCTCCTAAAATTAAGGAAGAAGCAAAGGAGATCGAGGAAGCTTCTGGACATACTGAGGTAGTCATGGAAGATGTTTCTACTCAGATTGACAGAGGAAAGCAAGTTCCTTTTGAAGATCAACAGCAAGCTCAAGACAGTGAGCCAGAACAATAAATTATTGTTTCTGAGAATTAAAATGTTGTTGGAACTTCTTCTGGGATAATTCCTGAAGCAATACTGAAGACTCTTTCTAAAATGAAGGAAGAAAGTGCTCTTGTCAGACAGCGCTTGGACAAGTAGGATCTTCTGTTCTAATTGATTCTCTCCAGACTGTTGCCTCCTCCTCCGCCTCATAACCCAAACCTTTAGCTTTTCAAAATTTATGCATTTTTGTGTTATTTTGTATAAGTGTTTTTGTTTCTGTTTTGAATATTGTTTTACTAGTATGCCTTTTGGAATTTGGTATCAACAAAACCATGTTGTTTCCTTATTTTATTTTGTCTATGTATTTTTGATCGATGACAAAGGGGGAGAAACATATTTGATTTTCATATACTTATGTTCGTGAATCAGAACCCAAACAGTTTTAATGTTTCTACTAACAACTACTTCAAAGCATATTTTGTTAGTTGTTTTTCGGGGAAAGTCAAGAACATTAGAAGCTCTTGAAATGTTTCAAAAAGGTTTTTAACCAGGCTTTGAAGCTCTTTCAAAAATAACCATGCTTCTGAAGTAAAGCTCATCAGAGTGTTGAATTTGACAACCAGTGTTCTGGATAAGGTCAAGTAACATATGAAGACAAACCAGGTTCTAATAGAAGATCATTTTGGTTCAGCAAAAAGGTTAATCAGGAAAGTGTTCTTTCAATCTAATTTTATCTTTTCGAGATTGTACATCTCATGGGGAGATTTATGCTTTTATGTGATGTATCTTTCTGTGATTACCCTGTACAAAATTGTTCATCAAAATACATGGTTTTGTCATCATCAAAAAGGGGGAGAATGTTAGAACAAGATTTAGTTCTGCATATATACCTTTGAGTTTTAATGATAATAATTTTGGTACTCTAATGGTTTGTTATTGTGTAGCTTTAATAGCCCGTTTTGATTCTGAATTTATGACGTGTAACATCATCAGTTTCTGCTTCTGCGTTGAATCACTCTTAAAAAGTTTTGAAAGACAGTATGTTACTGTTGTAATGTTCTTTCTGCTTATGTGTTGATTCACTCTTAAGAAGTTCTAAAAGACGCTATGTTGTTGTTGCAATGTTCTTTTTGCTTTTGCGCTGATTCACTCCTGAGAAGTTCTGGAAAGAAGCCATGTTACTACCATAATAATATCTCTGCTTCTGAAGAATGGAAAGCTTTTGAAGTTTTGTTACTTAGTTGAAGACTCTGAATATCTCAAGTCAGACATTGTCAAGGTTCTGACTGAAGATTCTGAGGATTTTGAAGTTTTGTTATTTATCTGAAGACTATGAAGATCTCAAGCCAGAAGCAAACGTGGTTAAGGTTCTGACTGAAGATTCTGAAGATATTGATTTCAGCTTTGTGTTTCTTTTCTGCATGCTTCATCAACTTTTCATCAAAAGCCAATGAATTTGAAGATAACATCAAAGTGGATACGTGATCAAATAGTACACAACACAAATTAAAAATATTCCTTCCACTCCTAAAAATGTGGGTGAATGACAATACTATTCTTCACACCTGTCACTAATCCGTTAGTGGGAAGTTGCTCTTTTGGTATCCCTGATTTTCCCTTCAACGGTCTCTTTCTTATACTATATAAGTAGGACTTGGAGACTTGAAGAATATGTTAATGTTGCTACAACATTTTACAAGAGTGTTTCTACGTGAAAAACTCTTAAAGTTGTGCATACTTTTGTTTAAGTGATCATATTTTATTTGTGTAAAATCTGCTTGTATAGAAGCAACTTGTAATACAAAATCTATATTCAAACATGTTTGTTTGATTTCCTTAAGGAGTATAAGTTATTGTCGGATCCTTGAGAAGAAAAAGAAAGTTGTTCTTTGTGATTTCCTTAAGGAGACTAAGTTGTAGTTGGATCCTTGAGAATACAAAGAAAGTCGTTCTTTGTGATTTCCTTGTAATCTGTTTGATTATAGTGGATTAAGATCTTGTGTATAAGGTGAAATCACATTGGCAGGTGGACTGGAGTAGCTTTGATTTCAAGCGAACCAGGATAAAAATTCATGTGTCTTTCTCTCTTTGTTCTTTTGATTGTGTGGAGTTTTTGAGTTGGTAAAAAAAATTGGTTTTAAAACCAAATTAAAACACCCCATTTCTTGTGTTTTCGACACCTTCAGAACCCACAAAGCAACCCTTCTAAACAACCCTGTTGAACTAGTAGGGCTTTCATCTTCAAGCGCCACAAAGCAAAATTGTTCACTCCAGTGAACTTTTCAATCTCATACTTTGTTAATGGAATCTTCTTCACGCTCACCGCACTAATTTATTGTGAAAATGATACCGGAATCACAAAGTATAATCGGTTTCTTAATCGACAAGAAACCCACAAGGGTAGAAAGAAGGGAAGCAGGAAGAACACAACAAGTTGGTTATAAACTGTTATTCTTTACTTTCTCTTTGAAACAAGATTACAAGTGTTATAGAATAGAAAATAACCTCTATCACCCTAATTATGATTTGCGTTATGCAATGATGAGAGACTAGTATGCTATTTATAAGAAAACTAACACACTAAACTAATGACCTTTTACACACAAGTCCATTACACAAGTTAACTCAGAGAACAAGTTAACTTAAACAATTGAGCATAACAAACAGGCCCAATTCGACATACTAACAATCCTAGCATACTTCGACTACAATATGTGAACAGACTTCGACGACATGCTAATGATCTTGTCGGATTGTCAAACCAAGAAGCTAACATTCAATCATATTAGAGATCGATCCAATATCTCACAGTAATATTAATACTTAACCATTTTGGAAAATTTCATGACAAAAGCATTTTACATTATTAAATGTACATATTTTCCATCATACATGTCTAAGTGTTGCTATATCTATAAGAAAAATTGTAACTTTTAATTTCCAATATAATTTGAAATATTTTATTTTATTATATCTTCTATATAATATTATGTACATCTTTCTTTATTTTTCTTTATTTTTCATGTAAGAAAATTAAACACCAGAAATTAACATCTAGACAAAAAAATTATTAGGCTTCCCCCTTCATTCGCTTTGCATGTATAAGGTCTTAGCAAAGACTCTTGTGAATAGATTGAAGTTTATTCGCTTTGCATGTATAAGCTATTTAATCCATAATATGGGTGAATGGCATAACAATGTGTGGATTTGTAATTTAGCTCAGACCATTGATGTGATCATGTGCATCAACGCATCTGAGCAACAATAAAAGTTGTGGGATTGCATTCGTTGGGCTCTCGAGCCCTAACACAGTTACTCTTTCAGCAGTGGGTACATTTAGCTACTTAATCTCTGGTCCAAGATGTTGCTTGATAATAGTTTCATTGTCGCTTGCAATAGACTTTGGCAATCGGCAACTCCGAATAAATTTTGGATGTTGTCTCCTTTAAGATAGGCTCCCTACAAGGGAAAATATTTGGCAACACACATCCATCTCTTCTTTTCTTCTCTTGTCGCATCGCCAAGGTTCTTTGGAAAGATGTAATTTTGTGGTTGAAATGGTTTATGGCTTCTTGGGAGGACGACGAGGTTCAAAATTTCTCCTCTTTCAACAAGATTGCCAAGGGCATAAAGAACTACATATTTTCCCACATATTTTGACTGGCACATGCTGAAGCTTATGGTCGGAAAGGAACAATAATGTTTTTATTAGGAAGATAGTTAATCGCTATGAGATAATTGATGATATCAAGCGCATTACTTGAGTGTGGTTTATAATGTATGTGGGTTGGCTCATATGTACTCGTTCTGTGATTGGTTAAATTGCCAGCTCATATGTTTTTCTAGATTGTAATGGTTGTTTGATATGGGTTTGAATATCCAGCATTATTACAAATAATATATTTTATAACAACAGGTTCACCTCACCCAATAAAAAACTGAGGTAAATTTTCTAGACGCGCACACTTTTTTTTCAAAAAATTACCATATAATCCCTCAATTGTTTTAAATAATCGAGGGATAAACGAATTCAGAGGACATGCTTCAAATCCCAACAACTGGAATTTACATATTTTTTTTAAAGTGGCGATTTCCTTCATATTTTATTTAATCCAATAATAAATCATTATTCACCTCGGTTAGATTTTCCAACCGAAGTGAAATAGTTTAATGTTAAACATACACATATCTTACCTTGTAGAGTTGAGTTTCACTTGCCTAAAACAACACACACATAACTCTAATGAAGAGTCCTAAATACATACACTACTACCAAAAACACATTTTACCTCGTTTAAAAAAGAGCTCTTACCTCGATTTCACAGGCAAGGTAACGAAGGGCGTCATGAAAAGTTTACACTTTACCTCTTGATTTTAAAAAACCGACGAATATTGTGTAAAGATCATGGGTTTGATCCCCATGGATACCTTTTTGAAATTCTGAAATGGTGAAAACATGTTTCCCCTCGGTTTTGACATTTAACCCACATATATACGGGAATAGATTGTCTCCAGTGGAATTTCCACGGGATTATGTGCAGTTTAAATCCTATCATTTAAATTTAATACATATTTTTTTATTATATTCTTAACATTAATTTTTATGGTTGAGATCTCACTGGACTATACAGTCACGGGAGAGGATCTGTGCCCTAGATATATCACATTTTCACCTCGGTTATCTCAAAAAATCAAAGGGTAAAACAATTTTGAGTTTATTAAATATAACGTGGATTGTTTATTTCACTAAGCCCAATATAGAACATATAACTTCTCAAAATTGGTTACGAAAATAATTATATGAACAATTGTGTTATATTTGAAGAACAACTTATATTGATTAGTAATTTTGAAGCATTTTATAACTCACCATTCATCTCACGTTCTTTTATGGTTAAAATATCTTCAGTGTTTCAAGTTATTTATTCAACACTTTCTTTTATACTGATTCATTCTTAAAAACATAAAATTTGATGCTTTGGAAAATGAACAAATATGGAAGAAAGTTGAACGAAAACTAGAAGTATTGAAAATATTTTAATGATAAAACAACATGAGATAATAATGAGTTGTAGAATGCTAAAAAATCATTAATCAGTGTAACATAAGATCCAGATACAACATAATTTTTCTTATGATTATTTTCGAAATCAATTTAATAGGTTATATATTCAAAGAGAGATTAGTGAAATAAATAACCCACATTAGATATAATAAATTCAACTTGACAAAATCAGATGAGAGATGCACAAAGAACAACAATAACAAAAACAACAAGAAGAACAACAACGTCGATAACAACATCAACAACAACGTCAATAAATAACCTATAGGGTTTAGGGTCTCAACAACAAGAACAACAACATCGACAAAACAACATTAATAACAACAACAAAAACAATAAAAAAACCTCTAGGATTTCAGATCTCAACAACACAACAATAACAAGAACATAAGTAGTGATGTTTGACGTACCAAATATCTGAAAAAGAAATAAAAGAAAATGATTTTGATATCTGAAGAAAAAACGAGAGCACTAAACAAATAACATCTTCGTATTGAAGATGGTATGTGTTTATGACTCTTGTTGTTTAAGGCTCTTTTGTTAAGGGCTCTTCATTAGATTTATGTTTGTGTTGTTTAGACAAGTGAAATTGAATGCTACAAGCTAAAGCTATATCTATCAGAGAAACAAATTCACCTTGGTTGGAAGGAAAGTCCAAGTGAAAGGTGACGTATATTTAGATTAAAAATAAAATATTCAAGAAGGAGTCACTTTTAATGAGATAAGAACATAAACAAAGCTACTGGGATTCGAAGCATGTACATCGAATAAGTTTACACATCGATTTTCCAAATAACCGACGAAATATATTGTATACTTGTTTTGACAAAAAAAAATAGGGTGCGTCCAAGAATTATACCTCGGTTTTTCGATGCGCGAGGTGAAATCGTTGTCATAAAATGTATTATTTGTAGTAGTGATATCATCCTCCAACAAATGTACATAAAAAATTAACAAGATTTTGATGAAAACTAAACCATATCAATATATATATATATATATATATATATATATATATATATATATATATATATATATATATATATATATAACACCCATATTTGTTAGTATAATGTATGTCTTTTTCTTTCACATGTTATGAATATGCTCTCAAGCCTTTCTCGTCCTTTTGCATTTCTGTCTTACACCACAAATTCTAAAATAAAGTGTAAGAGATGATACAATCATTATCTCCTCTCCTATAAAATTTTATGGTTGAGACCAAATCAAAAACTAAATGTGTAGATAGCCAAGTGTAAATAGTGAGTGGTGAGGGAATCCAAGTGTTCCCTTTATTCTAAGGTGTATTCTGTACTATATTTATATTCCTTACTCGCTGACCATAAATTCAATTTTCTTCAACTTGTAGTGCCTACGAAAGAGTAAAAGATTGAGAGAGTATCTTATATGTGGCCAAGGATTAAACTACTCTTGTTAGTGCTTCTATCGATTTGACATACAAAGGTAAATTGAAGTTTAAAATTGTAGACTTCAACTAAATAGTTTCCATAAAAAAAAATGTCTAAGTGTTGCTATATCCATGAGAAAAAGTGTCATTTAGCATATGTTTTATTGTATTTTAAATTATCAAATACGACAATATCTATCAAATTGTAAGAGTAAAATATATTTTTTATTAATAAAAAAATAATTTTATTTAAATGTATTTTTATTTGTAAGTGTAAAATAATAATAATAACTTTAAATACTTTTTATTTCTAAAAAAAAATCCTTTTATTTAAATAAAATATTTATTTGTAAGTGTAATATAAAAAGAGTAAAATATATTTTATTTTCCATTTTTATTATCATAAAATATATTTTTTACTAAAAATAGTAAGGGTCCACCTTTCCACCATTTTTTAATGGTCCATATATATTAGACACACGAATATTAAATATTCAAGAAACATTTATTTTGCTATTATTTTATTTAGAAGAGATGCTCCTATTTACACTCACGTCCATTTTTGAAAAATAATAACAAATACATTTAAGAAGAGGATAATTAAAATAGAACAACGTAGAAAGAAAAGACAGAATCTATTGATGACAAGTGCTCACCTCATGAAAGGGAAATCCAAAGCATATATAAAAGCATGAGCATAGTAGAGTCAATGAGCAAAATCATCAAAGCATATAAACATTATTAATCATGCGTATGAAATCATCGAATCCTCTCGTTGTTGGTAATGTAATTGGAGATGTTTTAGATCCATTCATAAATTCAGTATCTCTAAGAGTTGTTTATGAAAATAACAAAGAAGTGATCAACAGTGGTGAGCTCAAACCTTCTCAAATAGTGAATCCACCAAGAGTTCAAGTTGGTGGAAATGACTTCAGGACTCTTTACACTCTGGTTGGTAAACATAATCTTTACATTAATTCTTTTAATATTTAAGGTTTTGTTTCTAGGGTTGTTGAGTTTGTGGAACTTTGCAGGTGATGGTGAACCCTGATGCACCAAGCCCTTGTAATCCTCATATGAGAGAATACCTGAATTGGTAACTTATAATTAATAATTACACTCCATTTCTTTATTCAATGTTTTTTAATCATATATATATATATGCTTATTTTATTTGATCTTGAAATTTAGCATATTCATATATTTATTTTGTTACAGGTTTAGGTTTGATAAATATTATGTCATTGTATTGTTTTGTTCAATGGCATGCACGTGTGGTGCTTCTGAATGTCCTTCATATGACAGCATAAAATTTGTTGTATCTTTTCTTTTTGGCAATTGTTGCATAACATTGTCTTTTCTTTTTGGCAACGGTATAAAATGTTGTCTAAGGTTTTCGCTACTCTTTGTTACTTTGAACTGTTGCCAAAAATAAAAAATGTTGTTGTGAGTGTTTAGGTATAAGTTGTTTCTAAGAATAAAATCTTATATATTTTTTAATTATTTAATTATAAAATTTATTTATTACTATAAATGACGAGCTTAGTTGTAGTTTCAGACTTTCTACTTTAGCTATACAATATAATTAATCTTCATATTTTAAATTCAATAATTATGATCTCCCTCCCTCTAACATATTTCAACTATTTATTCATAATTTTTAAAAATTTGTCATTTGTGTAAGGTAACATGTTGATTTTGAGTGTAAATATAGGAGAGAAAAATAAAAAACTGTTTGAATTTAAAATAAAGAAATTAAAATATTAATCAATCAAAAATGATAAAAGATTCCCTTTTTAAACACTTTTTTGAAGTTCATATTAGATGGACCCATGTGTTTTCCTTTTCAAAATAAGATTGTTGAAATAAAGGTTTATTTGAAAGGAATAATTTAAAAGTTTTAGAAAATAAGAATTTAAGACAATTCAGATGTTTCGATAATATTCTTTTTTTTTGTATGGGAAGAGTAATAAATTTCTTAATTTATAAATTGTGTTGGAATTTTTATAAAATTTCAAAATATGATCATTTTGAAAGATTTGAAAAAACATAGGGGCCGATTTTCAATTATTAAAAAAAATTATAGTGATCAATTTTTAATTTTATTACTTTTTAAGGACAAATATACAAAATAAATTTAATAAAGGAACTCACTTTGATATTTGTTTTAACTTATTGAAAAGGATTGTTTCTCTTAAAGCATCATGGTGCTCTTTGATCCTTGGGGACTCTCATTTTTTATATGTATTAATATATCGTTATTGTTTTGCTATTAAAAAATTGAAATTAATATTTTATAGAGAGAATAAATTCTAAAGTATTGATTTTTATATGGAATTTAAAATTCAATAAATTAAGTTTTGACAAAATATTAATAAAATCTATTCATTTTAAAAATTCTCCAAATAATAAAATTTACATATAATAGTTTAAGTTATCGACAAATGCAACCAAATTTAAGTCCTCTACATGATCATAGCAATATAATAATTTATTCATAAAATAAAATAAAAATTCATGAATGATGCCTGTCAACATAATTTATTTTTTGGATAAGCTGCTAGTTAATGTAATTGTTTGCTTACTGATCTTAAAGCACTTCTTAATGACTTAAATATAAAAATATTGTATTAGGAGTTATTATTATTATTATTATTATTATTATTATTATTATTATTATTATTATTATTATTATTATTATTATTATTATTTTGACTCAAATATTTCAATTTCATGAAAATTCTCAAAATTGAGTTGTTCAAATTTTAATAATTTTTTTCTTTCTTTCCTTGAATCCTTATTTAGGATGGTAACCAATATTCCAGCAACTACAGGAACAACGTTTGGTATGTGAACAACTTTCAATTTTAAAAAACTCCTCCAAATTCAATTTCAGCTTCAAAAATAATATAGTTTTGTATTTGTAGGGCAAGAGATAGTGAGCTATGAAAGTCCAAGACCAACATCAGGAATTCATCGTATCATCTTTGTGCTGTTTCAACAACCTTGTAGACACACTATATTACCACCTGGATGGCGACAGAATTTCATTATTAGAGATTTTGCAGAAATTTATAATCTTGGATCACCTGTTGCTGCTCTCTATTTCAACTGTCAGCGACAAAATGGTTCTGGTGGAAGGAGGATGATCATATAATAATTAATCATTAGTTATAATTTAAACATATCCATATACAATAATAGAGGATATGTATAATTAAGCAAACAAAGTGTCATGTCACCATCATGTTATTATAACTATTAGTATAAAAAAATTCATAAAAAAAAACTATTATAATAAAAATAATAATAAATGCATTTGAGCAGGGACTATAGAACTTAATTCAAAGAGTTTGTTAGTTGTTTGGTCTGAGGTAATCTTAATAGTTTGTTATTAGTTTGTTATGATTTGTTATTAATTTGTTAAGGTTGATTATATTTTCAAGTTCGGATAGTTTGTTAGAATTTGTTCAGTTTGTTAGGATTTTGATGACTTCTCGGCAGTAATAAAAGATTGAATTCACGGGGATTGTGTTCGAACAAGCTAACAATTGTGCAATGTAAAGGAAAAACAATAAATTGGGGGATGTTTCAACTTTTTAGACGAAAAATAGATTACGAGTTTGAAACAGAAGTAATTAAGACGGTTAGGTTGTGTATTATAATCCTCTTATCCTCTCTTGTTGATGTATGATGCCTTGTATTAATAGTCTTATCCTTATAATCTCAAGGCGAATTAACAAAATTGTTATAGCGAATGCCTCACGAAATAACTCACTAGCCACTACTCAGAGTTTTCTATACCTAGTCCGCCAGCGTAAGCAGGGTTAGACGATGTACAGAACATTAATTCCCTATGCCACTACTTGGAGTCTTCTATCCCTATTCAACCAGCATAAGTAGAACAATTGTCTTAGGTCCAACACATAAGCTAACAGTAATCCTTATGTGTCCAAAATTATATTAACAGCGTATCGTAAATAAAAAGCATTAAGATTAAGCAACAACTGAATAAAATTATAGTATAAATGATTCATACAAAGTCAAACCAACATATAATGCCAACAAGATTGAATAAGGTTCATCGTCACACAACCTAACCTAGAGAAACTTAGCTACTCATAGTCAAAATTATAATATCAATTGATAAAGAAGAATAACATATGAATTCCCTTCAAGGATTGACCTCCAATGGCTTTCAATGCTCTCAAAATCACCCTTTGCCAAAAATGGGCGCCCTAGAATCATCGACACTTTAGAATAATTTTTCATGTCGATCACCATAAAATATGTAGGGAAGGTCAATCCATCAACATGAACTAGAACATCTTGTACAACACTGAGCAGGCGAGTTAGAGATGAGTCGGCCAAAGTTAGTGTCATGTTTCTCGGTACAATTTCGCATATCTCCAATTCCTTGAATTTGCTCAGCGGCATAACATTGATGCTCAATCCTAAGTCACATAAAGCATGTGGGATTTTCATCCCCCCAATGGTGCAAGTAATGTTGGACTCTCCTGGATCATTCATATTTGATGGAACTTCCAACGATTCTCCCACCTCTTCTTTTTCAGCCATGTTGATTTGTCCTTAAGTCAACCTCTGCTTTCTTCCTTTAAGTAGTGCCTCTATAAACTTAGCAAACTTGGGAATTAATTCTAAATTTTCAAGAAAAGAAATACTTACCTGAAGTTATTTCAACATATCTTTAAATTTCTCAAACATTCTTGCCTCATCCTCTTGTACCAGTTCCTTCTTAATTATTAGATATGGAAGTTTTATATATTCTGGTAAAGGTGGATTTGGTTCATTCAGAATTATATCTTTTGTCCTCTTCCAAAGAGAATTTTCATCAATGATGTAATCAAGGATGACTCATCTTTCTTCTTCGTCACCTTGATTTCCATTCTCCTCTTTTCACTTTCACCTTTCTTTCCCATAATTTCGTCCTCTTGAACTTTTTCTATTTCCTCCTTTCTAGTAAGCAACCCAAAGTCCGCTTCCATAACTTTACAAGTTTCATTATTAGGATTATCAACGGTTTTCCCGATGAATCCTCCACTTGAGCTAGGCAAAGCTTCTATTTGTCTAGATAGTTGATTAATCTGAGTCTCCAAATTCTTGATTGGCGTGTCATGATTTCTAGCCAAAATTATATGGTTCCTATTTACCTGCTCCAAACTAATTTGAGTGGCCTTGATGAAATTTTATAAAGTCTCTTCCAACTATGAATGATTATCTTGGAAGTTGGAAGCTTGATGGTTTTGTTGCATAGCTTGGTTACCACTTTGGCTTTGATTGTTGCTCCAATGAAAATTTGGATGATCATTCCATCTCGGATTGTAGGTATTAGAATAGGGATTATTTTTCTAAAATTTTGCAAATTGGGCTTCTTCACTTACCCTTTACAACGAACACCTTTTGTTTTCATGTCCTCCTCCACAAAAGTCACACTTAATTGATTGTATCTGGCTCATGTTAGCTTTATTTAAGCATCCTTTAGCTAGCTGTTTATTTAACAATTCAATTTGAGCTAATTATGCAGTATGAGTATCAACAATTAACATACCTTTGAGTGTGCCACTAGTTTCGAGCTTAACCAACCTTTCACTTTTAGAACTATACTCATTCATGCACATCTTTTCAATAAGGTCCTTTACCTGTGGTTCGGTCATTTGTCTAATTGGGCCTCCCGCGGAATCATCTAGAAACATATGTGTCTGACTCTTGAAGTCTTTAATGAAATTTTGAATTTGCTCTATGTTGTTCATATTATGATTGGGGCATCTGCGTAGTAGTAACTTGAATATCTCCCAAAAATCATACAGTGACTCTGTGTCTTGTTACTCAAAATTGATAACCTCCACTCTTCTCTCAGTAAACTGACTGGTGGTGAAAAGTCTTTCCAAGAACTTATCCTCTAGCTCCTTCCATGTTTGAATGGTTCCATTTGGAAGACATAGTAACCAATCTTTTTCCCTTCCAATGAGTGAGAAACCAAATCATTGTAACTTTACCTGGTCGTCTGTGACAGCATCAAGTTTGCACATCAAAATGGTTTCATAGAAGCGTGCAAGATGAATCCATGGATATCCGATAGCGTTCTCGTCGAACGGATTGTCTCTTAGACCTGAAAGCACAGAATTCTTAATATCAAAGTTAGCAGGGTATCTTGGTACAAATCCTCTAGAAACTTGTCCTTCATCAGTCTGTTTGCAATAGCCCCCCATAGTGAGGGGTTATGGTGCTCCCATGTTATCCTCCTCTTCAGAATCCGAAGAAAATATTGGTGAATCTCCTTCAGCCATACTCACTTCTCTAGCTGCTTTTCTTATAGCACGTGCATTTCTTTTGATTTCCGGATCAAATGGTAGTAATGATGACCCTAAACTGCACATACACAAATCGAAAATACCTTAGTAACACTATGATAAACAAAAAAAAAACAAAAAAAAACAATTAAAACTAAGAAAAATAAAATATGTTGCACAAAGCGTTGCCTTGTGGCAATCAACAATTCCCAGCAACGATGCCGAAAACTTAATGACTTCTCGGAAATTGTACTAATAGTTTCGCAATAATAAAAGATCAAATCCACATGGACTGTGTTCGAACAAGAATGTAAAGGAAAACAGTAAATGGGGGGAGAGGGGTTTTAGGTTTTTACAAAGAAAACAAATTACGAGTTTGAAACAGAAGTAATTAAGACGATTAGGTTGTGTATTATAATCTCATTATCCTCTCTTGTTGATTTTTGATGCCTTGTATGAATGGTCTTATCCTTATAATCTCACGGCGAATTAACAAAACCGTTATAGTTGAACCCTCACGAAATACCTCACTAACCACTACTCGAAGCTTTCTATCCTTAGTCTTCCAGCGTAAGTAGGGTTAAGCGATGTATAGAACATTAATTCCTTATACCACTACTCAGGGTCTCCTATCCTTATTCAACCAGCGTAAGCAGAACATTTGCCCTAGATCCAACACATAGGCTAACGGTCAGTATTCCCTATGTGTCCAAAATCATATTAACAAAGTATCTCAAATAAAAAGCATTAAGATTAAGCAACAACTGAATAAAATTATAATTCAAAGGATTCATACAAAGTCAAACCAACATATAATGCCAACAATATTGAATAAGGTTCATCATCACACAACCTAACCTAGAGAAGCTTAGTTAGTCATAATTAAAATTACAATACCAATTGAGTAAGGAAGAATAGCATATGAATTTCGTTGAAGGATTGACCTCCAATGGCTTCCAATGCTCCCAAAATCACGCTTTGATGATGTAAAATCATGCTGCCATTGCCAAATTTTGAAACCCTTGTGAAATTGCAGAATTTCCCCTCTTATAGGTGTCATAATGGACCAGAACGCATCAGCAAAAGGCCCAGAAAAGTGACCAGTACGCGCGTGATTCCCTGCATCGCGCGTGATGAAGCTTTTAATGCCCTATCGCTATGTTGTGATGTGGTGGATGTGATTATTTCTTAAGCTTCACTCTTTTTTACTCCTTTTTCACATAAAATTTCACTAAGTCCACAATTTCACACTTAGCTATTTTTCCTTTATTCTTTGGTCATTCCTTCTTATATTTTCTTAACTTTCACTTGTTTTGCTCTGATTCTTCAAATAAATACATGCAATGAAAGACTGTCATCAAGTCTGTTAGGGTTGATCTTATTTTCAAGCTCTAAAAGATAGATCATCAACCTCTATATAAAGGTATGTCATGTGTCATCAAAACAATAAGAATAAAACATATTTTTCAAGTTAACTTTATATTATGGCATTAGAGCATGGTTCTGATTCATAAGAGATATTAGAGAAGAAGAAAAAATCTAAACCTAAAAACATGACTGGTAAATTTGAATATTGTTTCAATTGGATACTTAATAGTGGTGTTACACACCATATGACTCATTTGACCTCAATATTCAAGAAAATCAGTTAATTAGATAAACTTTTCTACATAACTACACCAACAGGGATTTCAACCTTATACATTCCTTTGTCAAATAAAATACCCCTTATACATTCTACAAGAATTTGGAATGCTTGGTTGTAAGCCTTTTTTGTTCCCAATGGAACAAAATCAAAAACTTGATTTGGCCAAGGGATGTCCACTCTTAGAACCGTCAAGGTATATGAGAATAGTTGGATGCCTGATTTGCTTAACTATCACTAGGCCTGAATTAACCTAATCAGTTCATATTCTGATTCAATTCATGCAAACTCCACTCCAAGACCATCGGGATGCTGCTATGTGAGTCTTACGATATCTTAAATCTTCTTTTGGTTAATGTATTATTATTCCACAACACAGTGATCTACATCTAGTTAACTATTGTGACTCATATTAGGCATCGTGTACCATTACTAGAAAGTCTATTTCAGGTTATCTAATGAAACTTGGAAATTCTCCAATATCATGGAAAACAAAGAAACAACCCACAGTCTCTCGATCCTCAAGTGAGGTTGAATATCGTGCAATAGCACATGCGACATGTGAAATATTATGGCTACATAATTTGTTAGAGACTTTGCAAGTTCCATGCATCAAACCCACGCTTTTACATTGTGACAATCAAGCAGCTCTTAATTTAGTTGCAAAGTCGATCTTCCATGAATGAATAAAGCACATTGAAACTGAATTTCATTTTTATAAGGGAACACATATAGTCAGGTGCCATAAACAAAGCTTACTTGTCCACCAAACAACAAAATGCTGACATTTTTACTAAGTCCTTAGGATGAAAGTTTTTAAAGACCTCATGTTAAAGTTGGGTGTTCATAATCCTCACCCTCTAACTTTAGGGGAAGTATTAGAGATAAATTTAATAGTTTGTTATTAGTTTGTTAGGTTTGTTATTTGTTTGTTAGGTTGATCCTATTTTCAAGCTCTGATAGTTTGTTATTAGTTTGTTATTAGTTTGTTATGATTTATTAGGTTTGCTATTAGTTTGTTAGGGTTGATCATATTTTCAAGCTCTAAAAGACAGATCATCGGCCTATATATAAAGGTATCTCATGTGTCATCAAAATAGTAAGAATAAAAATATTTTTCAAGTTAACTTTATATTAGTGTGCATTGAAAAGTAAAAGGGCAACATTTTTATTAATTGAGGCAAAATATTATACGGATGTTTTATAAGAAATTAGGTATTTATTGATGAGATATTTATCTAGGGCTTCTATCTATTAATAGATATAGTGTTTTTGGACTTCGACCCTTTTATTTTATATTTGAAGGAAAATGCTAACTTGAAGAAGTGTTATCACATATATTTGCGAAACATATGTAATGATCTTTATCTTTGAATAATAGATCCTCTGAATTCAATTTTAAACCATGTCTCAATCTTCTTCCTTTCTTTTATGAATATTCAAATGTTTGTATGGAAGAAGATAGTAGAGTACGATGGATGTGAGGGGTGGTAATACATTCCCCTTGAATAACCGACTTTTGAAGACGCTCTTGGTTGCGAGACCATTCTCTTTGGAGGTTTATCGCTATTTTCCCTACCTTTGGAATAAATAAAATTTGGTGGCAACTCTGTATTTTTTGTGACGTGATAGCCTCAACTTTCCATTTTTTACCTGTTCTCTCAAGTAATGGAACTTTATTTCGATGTGTTTTCTTCTTCCGTGTGCTATCATATTCTTTGGTTGATAGCATACATGATTTCGATCTTCATGGTCATTGCTCCATGATTCATCCCTGTAATTTCTCCGACTAGATTCATCATCCATGTTGCTTGGCATGCATATAACGAAGATGTTATGTATGTAGCCTCACATGATGATAAAGCTACCACTAGTTCCTTTCTTGAACTCCATGCTACTGGTGCACCACCTAACATGAACACATGTCCTGCTGTCAATTTTCTATCTTTAGCATCACCACACCAACTAGAGTCAGTGTAGCCCGCTAGTTTGAATTATTTTCTTTCATCGACTGAAGGAAACAAAATTCCATAGTCTATTGTTCCTTTGAGATACCTTAGTATCCTCTTAGTGGCTACAAGATGAGATCACTTATGCTTGTGCATAAATTTGCTGACCTTGCCTACACAATAGGCTAAATCTAGTCTTGTGTGAATGAGGCGTATAAGTGATCCAATGAGTCTTCTATACAGCTTTGGGTTGACATCATCTTCAGTAGAATCTTTTGTCAGTTGCAATCTGGGCTCAGGTGGAGTCGAAGTTGAGTTGTAATCTTGCATCTCAAATCTCTTAAGTATTTTATCTGTATATCTTCTTTGGTGCATCGTCAAGCTTCTGCTATTATTGTAGAATTAGATACCAAGGAAGTATGAGATATATCCCAAGTCTAACATTTTAAACTCTTTACATAAGTCATGTTTGAAGTCTTCGATATCCTTCTTGCAACTGCCTATTATCAATAGGTCGTCGACATAGATACATAGTATAACCATCTCACTTCTTCTTCTCCTGACATACACACCATACTCTATCAAACACTTCTCAAACTCTTTCTCTCTTAGGAAGTCGTCTATCTTATTATTTCAAGCTCTTGGAGTTTGTTTCAATCCATACAGGGCTTTATGCAGCCTATATACTTTCCTTTCTTGGTCCCATTTCACAAACCCAACTGGTTGTTTTACATACACCTTTTCGTCTAGAGGACCATTCAGGAATGCACATTTCACGTCCAACTTTCTCAAAGTTGTCGGGATCAACTCATTGATGGATTAAAAAAGAGCTTTGTAATCTTTCTTCTTCAAATATTTGTTTGCAGCCTTTTATTCATCCATAGCACTCTCTTCAATCGGTGTGACACCATTCTTCACGAGATCCCAAAGATCTTGATAACATAAAACAACTTTCATTTGCTTACACCAATTTTCATAGTTCTTACCATTCAAGATTAAAAGATTCACGAAAAATGCTCGTTCGAATGATTCATCGTGATTCATTGTGTCCCAAAGATCACACAATCAGTGCTCTATATATGAGATGTTAGGAAAAAATCCAATCTTAAAGTTAACCCAATCAATCTTGATGAACAAGAATCAATCTTTCTGGTTGATGACGCCTCTTGTTCTTCACCCTTTACTCGGGTGAAACAACCATATTTTGGTTGCAAAATGATTCTACACTACACAGAGAATTTGAAAGAAGAAAACAATGTAATTTGAAAGTGAGAAAAAATAAATTCTGGAGGAAGAAGATGAATGTATATTGTTGTGCAAACTACACACTAAGTGTTTGTTGCAATGCGCGTCGATCACAATTGTGATTTCAAAAACTACACAATGCTCTTACGAAACTTTTTATTCACACTTACAAATGAAAATAGAACTTCTCTCTATTTATAGAAGAGATTATTTGGACTCCAAATAATCACAAAATAACTAATTCAACTAAAACAAGCTAAGTTAATTATTTCAACTCTCTTGACTCCTTCGACTACTACATGCTACGATAAGATATATTGACTTTCTGTCAAATATAGCAAACACAAACTCTATTTGACACGAACACTTTTCGATACCCGTCGAATACAAACACAATATTTCAACATCAACACAAAAAATTGCATATTTAACAAAATCCACTGTCAACTCGTATCTGATAATAAATTGTGCATCATAATAATTTAAGTGACAAAGTTAATTCAAAATAAAAGGGTTATTTAAATTAAAGAACTCACCCCTAACAAATAGGAATTAGCTATTCATGGTTCAATAAGAAAAAATAAATAAAATAGTAACAAAATTACACATAAAAGATTTAGAGGAGAAACTCCAACTCTAGAATAAAAGAGTGTCCTCCCTCTTTTTTTTAGAGGATATTATCTTTTTTTATTATTGTATTCTCTTCTCCAAAAACGAGTGTTTGTTAAAATATTATATTACTTTATGTTTAAAAAATGTCTAAAATGATTCACAAATGTTAAAGTAAAAATGCAGCAAGTAATTTAAACACGAAGAAAGAAAATTCTTAAGAAATAAAATACGAAAATTTAAATAAAGAAAATAAATATTTTAAAAATGTAATATACATAAAACAGTATCTAAATAAAATTGTAAATTTTCAAAATCAAAGTAAATTGATTTTTTTTATTAATGAGATCATTTTTTTCTCAAAAATCAAACTAAAACTAAACTAGATGTTAGATCCCTTTTTTAGTATAATATGTCTTTTTCTTTCACATGTTAGACACATGCTCTCATGCTTTTATCCTCCTTTTTCATTTCTTTTACACCAAATATTCTAAATTGAAGTGTAAGGGATGAGGCAATCATTATCTCCTCTCCTATCAAATTCTATGGTTGAAGACCAAATCAAAAACTTAGTTTGTAGATAGCCAAGTGCAAATAGTGAATGGTGAGGGAATCCAAGTGCTCCCTTTATTCTATGTTGTATTCTGTGCTATATTTATATTCCTTACATGCTGACCATAAATTATATTTTCTTCAACTTGTAGTGCCTACGAAAGAGTAAAAGATTGAGAGAGTATCTTGTATGTGGCCAAGGATCGGACTACATTTGTTAGTGCTTCTATCTATTTGACATACAAAGGAAATTTTGGCAATTTTCACGAAGAGGGTGTTATACATTGTTGAATATGCATAATTTCCATCAAATATGTCTAAGTGTAGCTATATCCATGAGAAAAGGTGTCATTTTTATTTTTAGTATAATTTGAATATTTTTATCTTATTATACCATCATATTAATAATAAGAAGTTCTAACTCAGAAAGTCTTCAAAGATCCATATTGTCGACATCAAAGAAACTAATTCATGTTTTGTTGGTTAGACCGAGGTACCATTATCGCAGTAGAAAAGATGAAAAAACAAGGTGATGGAAGGTTTCTCATTCATATATTCACACGGGTATTGGTAATCACATACATACGCCCAACTCAATTGGTGGAGTTGTGAAAGAGCCACCATCATTTGATTAAAAACGCTAACCTCAAAAGTAGTAAAAGGTAAGTGAACACCCAGGATTGAGAAGAGATATTCAAAAAGAGGGATGGTGCATTCTCTATAATTGCTACATATTATATCGTCCTCGGTAAGGGTGGTGGAACCCCACTGCAATGGTTCCCCCACTTCAAGAAAAACTTTATTCAGGTTGCATTTCTTGGCAAAAACAAACACGGTTGAAGAATATATAGAAACTTCTTACAGAGATGTTGAATTCTTCAAGTTTCGTTTTACATTCTTCGATAAATTTTTTAGCTATATTGTGTTAGCTTTCTCGAATACAGGAAGACAAAATGTCAAAAGAGAAAAGGATAACCGCTCAAGAAGAAGGAGAAAAGAAATATCCAAGTAAAAACAATTATAGTTCTTCTTAGACATATCTTATGGCGATATGAAAAGAAATGTTTCTTATCAAAGATCGTATCTCTCACATGTAACACTTAAGTGTTTCAGTTCTCAAGAATGTTAATAATGACACCCTGAATAGTCGTTTGACGCTTTAACCAGTGAAAGCATGAGTATGGGTGATCGATCGTCGAGGGTGAAATTCTTCAAACTCGCGTCTTTCTAATAAAGCATAACGGCTTGGGGGCAAGTATTCTAGGTCGATCATATTCATCTTGGACCTATCACCTTGAGACAACTCGTTTTGGGTCAAAGCCTCTTGACCGACTACACGATTATGTTTCTTGAATCTTCTTCTTACCGTATGACTTCTTATACCTTTCTATCGAAGATTTATGCCTCATGCACATCGACGGGTCTTCTGTATTCCACGCCTGAAAGATAGCAAGATCATTATTTCTCTCCCTTATATATAGGGAATGGCGCCGAATCAGGTAAAAAGTTTCAAAAAAAATTGAATATGCTCTACTCCTTCATATATTGAGTGCTAATCTCGCAGGTACACTCTCTCTCAATTGCATCAAAAGTTCTACTCTATATAGACTTTGCATCTCTCTCTATTTCAGGTTCCATAACGGAACAGTAATTGGCTTTGGCGTTAAAGTGTTAAACGTGTAGGTTCATCACGCACCACCGTACCAGATATCAACATCATCTCTTCATGGGTCCTACATCAACAATAAACTTCAATCCTGGTTCCAATATGGAACAAAAATAATACAAAAAATTTACTTTAGAGAAAAAAAATTCAACCACTAATAAAAACTAAATTCAATATAAAGAGAAATTTTGTTAGTCATCAACAATGGTGCCAAAAATTTGATGGTCAATTTGGCAAGTGTACCGAATTGTTGCAGGTAATAAAATAGGAGATAAATCACCATATATCATTCTTCTGGACTGCAAGTTAATTTCTTTGAAGTGATTTTATCTTATTATACGTTGAACAAAAAATATTCTAATGTTTGAGGGAGAGTTTAAGGGATAAATATAAAAAAAAAATACATTAATAAAAAAATACATGATTAAAGATACCATAAAAGAGATTATTTTTTCTTTTTCTCGGTCTCTAAATTAACCTTGTTAGTGTATGAGGCACCTGTGTGAGGTAATGGTTTATGTCAAAAAAAAGAGAAGAATAGAGAAAATAGGATTATTATTATTGAATGAGTAGAATAGTATACAATTGAATTACAAGCTTTATCTATTTATATACATGCTCAGCCCTAATTAAATTTTGGGTTTGGGTCTAACCAAGTAACTAACTTGGATTATATTCACAACATACCCACTTATAATTCAACTTGTCGAACGCACAAGCTTGTCAAACATGAACATACAAACTTGTCGAACACACCAACTAGTCAACCTGAACTATTCCTAATTTATTTCTCAACATTAGAAAGTTGTCGATCTTCAAGTCTTTGGTGAAAATATCAGTCAAATGTGTTTCACTAGAGCAATGTCTCACTTCAAGTTCACCTTAATTCACCTTCTCTCTTAAGAAGTGAAATCTAGCTTCGATGTGCGTGCTTCTCCCATGCAAAACTGGATATTTTGCAAGGTTTATGGCTGACTTGTTGTCGATCTGTAGTACCAGGGGTTTCTTCACTTCGACCTCCATTTCTTCTAACACATATCTGATCCAAATTGCTTAACAAGCTGCGTAGGATCCAGCTTATATTCATCCTCACATGACGACAATATCACCACAGGTTGCTTTCTCGAGCACCATGAGATTGGTGCACCAAACACTTGAAATAAATATTCAGTCGTGCTTCTTCAATCTTCATTATCTCCATATCAATTAGCATCTAATTAGTAATTAACAACAACTTCTTTGCTTTCAGAATCTTGTGGAAACAGAACTCCATAATTTATTGATCCTTTATGGTATCTCAGGATTCTTCTTGCAACCTTCATGTGTGACACTCTCGGTTCCCTCATGTATTTGCTCACTAATCCTACTGAGAAACCTATATCAGGTCGATTGTTGCATACATACCTCAAAGATCTGACTATTTGTTTGAACAAAGTTGCGTCGACTCTGTCTTCTTTTCCATATTTTTCTAGTTTCAGATTTGTTTCGACATGCGATGATGCAGGATTCGACTCATCCATCCTGAATCTCTTGAGTATTTCTTTGACATACTTTCTTTGATACAACATCATCCCTTTCTTGGTATTTTGAAATTATATGCCAAGGAAATATGACAAATTTCCCAGATCTGAAATTTCAAATTCCCTCTTCATCAACTATTTAAACTTCGACAAGTTCTCCATGTTATTTCCTGTTACCAGCAAGTCCTCGACATACAAACAGGTGATGGTTATAATTTGGTCCTCGACCTGTACGTAGACACCATACTCCGACCTGCACTTAACAAATCCTAATTCGACTAAGTAAGAGTCGATCTTCTTGTTTCATGCCCAAGGTGCATGTTTAAGACCATATAGCGCTTTGTGCAGCCTGTATACTTTTCTTGCTTCCTCCTGAATCACAAACCCGGGAGGTTGTGTGACATATTCAACTTCGTCTAAGGGACCATTCAAAAATGTTGATTTCATATCTAAGTGAAATGTCGACCAGTTTTGCTTGCATGCCAAGGCTACCACCAATATGACAGATTCCAATCTTGCTACTGGGGCATATACTTCAGAATAGTCGAGTCTTTCTCTCTGAATAAATCCTCGATCTACCAATCTTGATTTATGCCTTTCTATCGACCCATCAGCATTGTGCTTCAACTTGAACACCCACTTCACTTTGATAGCTTTTGTATGTGTTGGCAATTCGACTAACTCCCATGTGTTATTCCTTTCAATTGCTTGCAACTCTCCAAACATAGATGACTTCTGCAGTTTATTCTTTAAGGCTTCGCTATAGTAGATTGGTTCAGCACCTGCAAATAAAGAAAAATGAACTAATTCGCCATCTGTTGTGACTTCATCATCCCTAACAACTTCATAGTCTTAAAGTCTTACTGGAAGAACTCTAGTTTTTTATGGTCTTTCGCTTGTATCAGTCACGCCCTCTCGGCTGTTTGCTTCGATGTTGACTATATCTGGAATCTCAGCAACGGCTTCGACTTCGACCTCATTAGTTGCTTCGTCAATTCCATAACACATCAGTGGCTTGTTAGTTGCTTCACCAGAATTCCAATCCCAGGCATAATTTTCACCAATCACAATATCTCGACTCATTACGATCTTCTCATTTATTGGATTGAACAGTCTGTATGCACCGGTTTTATGATATCCTACCAGTATCATAGGTTTACTCTTGTCACCAAGTTTCCTTCTCTACGCATCAGGAACATGCTTGTAGCAAATAGAGCCAAACACTTTTAGATGACTCATTAACGGTCGTTTTCCACTCCATACTTCTTCAGGAACCTTGTTCTTTAACTTCTTGGTAGGGAACTTATTCAGAATATAAACAACAATGTTGACTGCTTCACCCCATAATGATTTTGGAAAATTCTTCTTCTTCGGTATGCATCTTGCCATATCCAATATTGTCATATTTCTTCTTTCTGCTATTACATTATGTTGAGGCATGTAAGAAGCAGTTACCTCATGATCAACACCATGTTCTGCACAGAACTCTTCAAATATCTTGGGTGTGTATTCACCACCTCCATCTGTACACAAAACCTTGATCTTCTTTTCACCCTAGTTTTTGACAAGCTTCTTGAATCTATTACAGATTTCAATACTTCGTCATTTTGCTTGATCACATAGATCCATAGCTTTCGACTATACTCATCAACAAATGAAACAAAATACATGTTTCCACCAATGGTATGATCCTCGAACGAGCCACATACATCTAAATGTATTATTTCTAGTATGTAAGAGGGTCTCATTGGTACAGTCGAAGCAAAAGAGTTTCTGGATTGCTTCCCTACTAAGCAACCTTCACAAAGCTTGTCAGGCATCACAATACTTGGTATGCCATTTATCATCTCTTGAGTAATCAGTTGATTAAGTGACCTAAAATTCAAATGGCCATGTCTCAAATGCCACAACCAACTATCCTTGTTGTTGACGATTGTCTCCAAGCATTGTATCTCTGTTGAGAAAATCTTCATCCTAAATGTCTTGTTCTTCGATAGTGGAGACTTTAACACCAGATTATTCTTTGTGTCGAACAGTTCTAAGGCTCCATTTTTCATCACGACTGAGAAACCTTTTCGACCAGTTGTCCAACACTAAGCAAATTGCACTTCATTCCAGATACATAGAGTACATTTTTTTATCATAGATTTTCCACCATTGGTCCTCTGAATAATTATGTCACATGTACCTTCTGCTTGCAACGAGCTATTATCTGCAAGTTTTATCTTACTCTTATTTGATTTGTTGAAGTCTGCTAACCACTCTCTTCGACCAGTCATATGGTTCAAACAACATGTGTTGAGGAACCAGATCTTAGAGTCGACATGTTCATCTGCAGTTGCATCCATAAACATCAAATCTTCATAATCATTTGAATCTTGATGTGCAAGGTTTGCTCCTTCGTCCTTACCTTTTGTCGCTCCCTTGTCTTTCCTGGACCAAAAATGCTTGGCCAAGTGACCCCATTTTTCACAGTTGTAACACTACACATCTTTCTTTTCTTCTTTATTAGTCGAAGTTCCTTCTCCTTTTTTGGAGGATTCAGAATTGACCTTATGCTTCTAAGAGTTCGACAAAGACTTCTTACTCTGAGTCTTGCCTCTGAACTTGTTAGAATCGTCATGCTTCTTCCATGTTTGAGCCTGTAGTGCATGTATTGAATCTTGAACTCCCTTTCTTTCAACAATTCCCAACTCATGCGCCTTCAATGAACCAGTCAAATCTTCCAACTTCAGTGTTTCAATATTGTTGGGTTCTTGAATAGCAAAGATAACGTGATCAAAGTGACAGGTTAACGTATGCATTACCTTCTCAACTATCATCTTATCAGTTATGGTTTCACCACAACCTTTCATGAGATGAACAAGATTTTGTACCTTAGCAATATAACCTGCAATCTTTTCGTCTTCTTCCATTTGCAGTAATTTGTACTGTCGTCGAAGCGCCTGCAACTTGGCGTATTTAACCTTTTCACCGCCTTCGTAATACTTCACTAGAACATCTCATGCCTCCTTTGTTGATTCAGCATGAGAAATCCGATCAAAATTCGCCGAGTCTACCGTCGATTGAATGCAGGACATCCCCTTGCAATCTTTCTTCTTGGCATCCTTATGGCTGACTCTCTGAGCATCAGTTGCATTTGCAGCGAGCACAAGAACGTCATTAGTAACCACTTCAAGGTTTTCATGGAAGCCAAACAATGATTGCAATGTTTATTCCATCGAATCCAATTTTTGTCGTCAAGAACCGAAAGAGAGTTTGGAATACCACCATTGTTGTCGTTCATTTTTAAAGCGATCAATTAACAACCCACAATCTTGAAAACACAATCACCAATTTGTGATTCTTGAAAACACAATCAAGAAAATTGGAGAGATACCAATTTGTTAGTGCATGAGGCATTTGTGTGAGAGAAAGGTTTATGTCGAAAAAGAGAGAGAAGAATAGAGAAAATAGAATTATTATTATTGAATGAGTAGAATAATATATAATTAAATTACAAACTATATATATATATATATATATATATATATATATATATATATATATATATATATATATATATATATATATATATATATATTATATATATATAATATATATATATATATATATATATAATATATATATATATATATATATATATATATATATATATATATATATATATATTATATATATATATATATATATATTATATATATATATATATATATATATATATATATATATATATATATATATATATATATATATATATATATTATATATATATATATATATATATATATATATATATATATATATATATATATATATATATATATATATATATATATATATATATATATATATATATATATATATATATATATATATATATATATATATATATATATATATATATATATATATATATATTCAAACCTAATTAATTTTTGGACTTGGACCTAACCAAATAATTAACTCGAATTATATCCACAGTAGTGATTATCCTATTCTATATGATTACTGATTTCTTAGATTACTTATTCTTAATGTCCTAATAAATTAAACATTTATCTGTAAGTCAATTCCTAATTTCTATAGTGAATCATAAATAAAACTATAATTTATGTCTTTCAAGAGTATAAATGGATTAAAGGGTTCTGATAGAACATGACAGAATGTTGATAGCATACACTCTATATTTGGAACAAATATTGTACACTTATGAGATAATAGTCAAAGAATATTTACATTGATTAGGCATAATCAAGCATAAATAGTTTTCCTATTATGTAATTGGAATTCATGTATATATTACAGGTTGATAATCAATAAAAATCATTGAAATATTTTCCTATATGGTATCATCAACTAGGTTTTCGATCAGCCTTCTTTCCTAGCCACCACTTAAATTCTTCCGCACCACTCAAACTATCCCTTACCTGCAGCCATGGCAGCCCCAACACATGAAACAACAACCCAAAAACCCAAACTCCACACTGCTTTTAGAATCACCAATGTGAAATCCATCATTCCAATCACGTTGGACAATGATTCAAGCCTTTATCTCTCATGGTCTATGTTGTTTCAAGTTCAAGCTTGTGTTCATAACGTGCTTGATCATATCATCCCTCCCACCGATGAAAAAGAAAAACAAACACCATAAGCAACAAAGAAAAACGACCCCGGTCTCTGGAAACGTCTCGACGCGGTCGTTTTGCAGTGGATATATGCCACTGTAATCCAGGATATTCTCAGTTCCATTCTGGTTATCAATGATACTGTTGAAAGTTGTTGGAACAGAATTGCTGCCATGTTTAAAGATAACAAGCATTCGAGAGCAGTCCACCTCGAACATCAATTCTCCAACACGCACTTGGAAGATTTCCCGTCAACAAAAGCATATTGCAATCGCCTGAAACTCCTCGCAGATCAACTTGCAAATGTTGATTCTCCCATCAACAACACTCGTCTTGTGTTGAAGATGATTTCAGGACTGATAGATTTGTATGCTGGATTCGTTACATACATCCAGCAACATGATCCCTTGCCGACGTTTGAAATGGCAAAATCCTGGTTGGAATTAGAAGAATCCACCATGATTCAACGCGTTGCACGCGAATCCGACAACCAATCGTCTCCGACGGCCTTACTCATGAAATTAGAATATGCAAACGCATCTCCCTCTGCCCCTCCTGCCAATCACGTGTGATACCCTCTCAACAACAACAACAACAGCAATCACGACAACAACAACAATCGGGGTAGAAACGGTAACCGCGGTAACAAGGGGAAGAACTCCGGTAGAGGTGGTCGCGGTAACAACGGTGGCGGTGGCTCAGGTGGTGGACGTGGTCAGTATCCTCAATGGTGGCAGCAACAATTTCCTTGGCAACAACAATACCCTTGGGCTCCTCCTACATGCCTTTACCCATCTTATTGGGCTAAACCCAATGTTGGCTCAAAACAACAACAATCTGGTATTCTTGGACCAAAACCCCAACCTGCTGCCTTTACTGCCACTGGACCAAGCCCGACAGATATTTAAGCGACTCTTCACACTCTACATCTTACTCAGTCTGGCCCATCCTGGTATATGGACACTGGAGCAACATCGCACATGACAGCTACGAATGGTAATCCCTCATCTTATTTTAATTTGAGCAAAAATAATAGTATTATCGTAGGAAATGGCCATTCTGTTCCAATTCATGGTTTTGGAAATGCTAACTTACCTCCCCCTCATCCTCCACTAGCTTTATCAAATGTCCTTCATGCACCGAAATTAATTAAAAATTTAATTTTTGTTCGTAAATTCACTACCGATAACCATGTTTCTGTTGAATTTGATCCGTTTGGCTTTTCTGTGAAGGATTTTTGGACGGGGATGGTTCTAATGAGATGTGAGAGTCAAGGTCAGCTATATCCTATCACCAACATCACCAAAACTAAGACTGTTTTTCCTTCCGAGTTTCCAGCTTTATCCACTTCTATTTGGCACGACCGTTTAGGTCACCTGGGAGCATCTATTTTAGATTCTCTTAGGAAAAATAAAATGATTGATTGTATTCCTAATTCAAACATAAATTCAACTTTTTGTCATTCAAACATGTTAAAATGCCATTTTTTGGTTCACATAACTCTACTTTTATGCCATTTGATATATTACATAGTGATGTATGGACATCTTCCGTTTTGAGTACTTCCGGTCATAAATATTATGTGCTCTATTTGGATGATTATTCGAATTTCTTGTAGACTTTCCTAATTTCACACAAATCGTAAGTCTTTCCAACTTTTGCAAATTTAAGAGCATATATTAAAACTCAATTTCATCGGGAAGTTAAAAATATTCAATGTGATAATGGTAGATAATATGTCAATGGTCCCTTTCAAAAACTCTTATAAGCAAATGGAATTTCATTTCGTTTTTCGTGTCCTCATACTTCTTCTCAAAATGGCAAAGCTGAATGAAAAATTCGTTCTATTAATAATATAATTCGGACTTTACTAATTCATGCTTCTTTACCGCCAAATTTTTGACACCATGCCCTACAAATGGCAACATATCTACTGAATATTTTACCAAATAAAAAGTTGAAATATCAATCACCTCTCAAAATTCTTTTTCAAAAAGATCCATCATACACTCATCTACGAGTTTTCGGTTGTTTATGTTACCCTCTTTTTCCGTCAACCACTATAAATAAACTCCAATCTCGTTCCACCCCATGTGTCTTCTTAGGATATCCTTCAAATCATCGTGGGTACAAATGCTATGACTTATCCCTAAATAAAATCATTGTTTGTCGCCATGTCATATTTGATGAATCGGAATTTCCTTTTTCAAAGATGCACACTCTCAATCCAACCAATTATCAATTTCTTGATGATGAAGTGTCACCTTACATAAACCACTTTATCACACAACCTAGACTAGGTCCAACAACACCAAACATCACTCAACAAAACTCTCCACCACCTGCTCAACTAGGATCGGCCCCAACTCCCCCTCAACCGGCCCAAACTTTGCCTTCCACATCTACTCCACCAAATATACCACTTCCTGCTATTTACCAATCTACCGTTACTTCTGACAACAAACCAGTTACGAGGAGCCAACATGGCATTTTTAAACCCAACCAAAAATACATCAATCTCCACACCGAAATCAAAAAATCTCCTCTCCCTCATAACCCTGTGTTAGAACTAAAAGATCCGAATTGGAAAATGGCTATGGATGATGAATACAATGCTCTAATTCAAAATAAGATGTGGGATTTAGTGCCTCGTCCACCTGATGCAAATGTTATTCGTTCTATGTGGATTTTTAGGCATAAAGAAAAATCTGATGGTTCTTTTAAGAGGCATAAAGCCCGACTTGTAGGTAACGGTGCAGGTCAACAGGTTGGCATAGATTATAGAGAGACTTTTAGTCTGGTTGTCAAACCAGCCACCATCCGAACAGTACTCAGTATTTCCTTATCTAAAGCATGGCAAATTCATCAGTTAGACGTCAAGAATGCTTTTCTACATGGTGAACTCAAAGAAACAGTGTATATGCATCAACCTTTGGGCTTTAAGGATCCAAATATTCCTTATCATGTCTGCCGTCTGCGAAAATCTTTGTATGGGCTCAAGCAAGCTCCAAGAGCATGGTACAAACGATTTGCAGATTATGTATATTCTATCGGATTCTCTTAAAGCAAGTCAGACAACTCTCTTTTCATCTACCGGAAAGATACACACATGGCCTATCTTCTTCTTTATGTAGACGACATCAGTCTCACTGCGTCTTCTGATAATCTTCGTCAGTCTATAATATCATGACTCAGCTCTGAATTTGCTATGAAAGACTTGGGACCACTAAATTATTTTTTGGGTATTGCAGTTACTCGACATGATGGTGGTTTGTTCTTATCTCAGAAAAAGTATGCAGATGAAATTCTTGAGCGAGCAGGCATGTCATCATGCAAATCATGTCCCACTCCGGTTGACACTAAACCGAAGCTTAGCGCCAAGACTAGCACTCCCTATGAAGACCCATCATTATACCGTAGCCTTGCCGGTGCTCCCCAATACCTCACTTTCACGAGACCCGACATAACATATGCGGTACAACAGATATGTCTTTTTATGCATGACCCCATGGACGATCACACACACTCTCTTCGACGCATTTTGCGTTACATTCAGGGAACCAGTCACTATGGTTTACATCTCTATCCATCATCCACTACATCGTTGGTCTCTTACACAGATGTTGATTGGGGAGGATGTCCCGACACTAGACGCTCTACCTCAGGATATTGTGTTTTTCTTGGAGACAACTTACTATCATGGTCTCGATCCAGTGCTGAAGCTGAATATCGTGGAGTTGTCAATGTCATCTCTGACTCATGTTGGTTACGTAACCTACTTCTCGAACTACATTGTCTGATACACAAAGCTACTATGGTGTACTGTGACAACATTAGTGCCATATATATTTCTGGTAATCCTGTTCAACATCAACGTACAAAACACATCGAGATGGATATTCACTTTGTACGTGAAAAAGTAGCTCGTGGACAGATACGCGTCTTGCATGTTCCCTCGCGCTATCAAATTGCGGATATATTCACCAAGGGACTTCCCTTAATACTCTTTCAAGATTTCCGAGACAGTTTAAGCGTACGTCAACCTCCCGCTTCAACTGCGGGGGTGTGACAGAACATGACAGAATGTTGACAGCATACACTCTATATTTGGAACAAATATTGTACACTTATGAGATAATAATCAAAAAATATTTACATTGATTAGGCATAATCAGACATAAATAGTTTTCCTATTATGTAATTGGAATTCATGTATATATTACATGTTGATAATCAATAAAAATCATGAAAATATTTTCCTATAGGTTCATCTCTAATTCTAAGGGATAAAGGCAAGAATATCTATTAAAATCATTAACTGGTAAATTGTTGTTGATAGTTACTATCAACTCTTTGTTTTAATAGCAAAGCAAAAACTATTTATTAATCAAAAAAAAGAAACAAAAATGTATCAAATATACAATAGAAATAAAGAGCACCAAAAGTGCTCAAAACGGCATCCTGGCTAGCAACCAGGACAGGAGCCACAACTAAACTTGATATTAGACCCCTTTTGTTAGTATATAATATATGTCTTTTTCTTTCACATATTAGACATATGCTCTCATGCCTTTCTTTTCCTTTTTCATTTATCTCTTACACCACAAATTCTATGGTTGAAGACCAAATCAAAAACTAAATTTGTAGATAGCCAAGTTTAAATAGTGAGTGGTGAGGGAATCCAAGTGCTCCCTTTATTCTAAGGTGTATTATGTACTATATTTATATTCCTTACATGCTAACCATAAATCATATTTTCTTCAACTTGTAGTGCCTACGAAAGAGTAAAAGATTGAGAGAGTATCTTATATGTGGCCAAGGATCAAACTACATTTGTTAGTGCTTCTATCTATTTCACATACAAAGGAAAATTGAAGTTTAAAATTGTAGGGCCAATTTTGGCAATTTTCATGAAAAAAGGTGTTATACATTGTTGAATATACATATTTTCCATCATATATGTCTAAGTGTTGTTATATCCATGAGAAAAGGTGACACTTTTATTTTTAATATAATTTGAATATTTCTATCTTATTAAACCATCATATTAATAATAAGAAGTTGCTATTCTTTTGCATTTATGACAATAAAAAATATTATATTAGTAAAATATTATTATTTTTCTTTCATTTATTATATTTTTTTATTATGTGCTATGTGGTCAAATATGAGAACTATCTTGGATGTAAGAATAAAATATAGTCTTGGAGTAAAATTTATTGAATCTATTGATGTGTAAAATACATTAAAAGGATAAAATGAAGTATTTTTATTAAACACCCAAAATTTCATGAAAATTTATTTAAAGATGAGAGTTACTCTTTTTAGTAAAAGAACTACTTGAATAATAATATGAAGTGGTGAACAAATATACTAAATTAAAAGAATTTACTCAAAAATAGTAAATTTCACATTTGGACCTAGTTCAATAGGATTTTTAATACGGATCGGTCTAATGGAAAATTTTATTATTTTCAACAAATTTAAATAAAATCAAATATTTTTTCATTGATTTATTATTATGACTATTATAAAATATATTTTTTATATTACTTTAATGGTTCATATATATTACACACCTATTTTAAAAATTCAAAAATATTTAATTTATTATTATTTATTTATAAGAGATGCCGATTAAAATGGAATAATTAAGGTAGAAAGAAAAGACAGAATATATTGATGACAAGTGATCACCTCATAAAAGACAAGGCCAAAGCATGAGGATAGTAAGAGGCAATTAGGAAAATTATCAAAGCATATAAATTATTAATCGTGTATAAAATCATCTAATCCTCTTGTTGATGCTAGTGTAATTGGAGATGTTTTAGATCCATTTATAAATTTAGTAGTTCTAAAGGTTGTTTAGGAAAATAGCAAAGAAGTGATCAATAGTAGTGAGCTCAAACAGTCAATCCATCAAGAGTTCCTGTGGTGGAAATGATTTGAAGACTCTTTACACTCTGGTTGGTATACATTTTCTTTATGTATATAAGGATATACATATGGATCGATCTTTATTTTTTTCCAAAACATAGAAGAAAAGTGAGCAACACTCTATTTATAATACGTTCAAGCAAGGTTTGAACTTGATAAAAAAGATGTTGAATCGGCAAAGAGCGGTGGTTGATGGGTATACTGACATCAGCGTCGGGTCAAGTTTAGATGGAGATTGTTGAAGTATGTCTTAAAATTTTAACCGATGAAGAGAAATAAACTTATTTCAAGATTGTAGAAACCAAAAAGCCGTAAAAGCAGCTAGGACATCGTTTGAGTGTATTGAAACTGCAGAGAGTCGGTCAGGAAAAGATGGTCAACAGCGGTGAATCAGTACGTTGGCGGACCGAAGCTTGTGACGGTAGTCGAGTTGGTTGCTGGTTGTGCTTCGAGTCAGAATCAAGAAGTTTGGATATTCGATCAACCTGTCAAGTCTTCTTGGTTCGCGTGTATTGTGCTTTGTTGTTTTTGTTCGTGGATCTGTTAGTTAATGGGTTATATTTTGAACTTGTTATGGACACATTGAATTTTAACAATAATAAATATGAAGATATACTTAATGCACCCTACAAATTAATACCATACCCTCGTGAAAATACAATAATGCCCCCATATTACAGATATGCATCTTCATACGCACCCCAACTTTATACATTCTTGAGTCAGACCCTAAAGCAATGAAAAAAAAATATTACGAAGATGCATCTTTAGACGTTGTTTGATCAAAACGTGTCTGAACCCTTTCTCCTTCCTCGCTTCTATAAACCTCTCAAGTTTCTCAAACTCTCTTAACTCACATTCTTTCAAAATCATTCAACCAACTTCAAAGCTTCTTCCATAAACATTAGGTCCATCAATATGCTCACTCAACACCGAATTAAACTCACAATTTGTAAGTTTTTAATTTTTCTAAACTTTTTTGAGTTTTTGTATAAATTTGCAGAAATTGAGAATTAGGTTATTAAATAGGTAGTTTATACGTGTTATTTAATGACAAACGTGTTTGATAGGTAGTTTTATTGATCAATGCATTCTTTAGATATTTTGAGGGATTGCATTTCCACTATCGACTCTAATGTGAGTTGCAGAAAATTCTAGAGATGCATCTCGAATTTTTTAAACGTTTAGAATCCCAGAAACAGGCGATGCATCTCCAGAACTTATCAGTCTGATTTTTTTGCTTTTTTTATTGAACTCATTGTGTTTAATATGTATACTTACAGACATTATCGTTGATAGGAAAGACAGATTGAGACACGACATAATTACACAACATGCATTTGTTCAGAGGGAAAAGAGTCAACAATCGCAGGCATCTGTTGTTTCTAGCCTGATTGATGCGGAGGCTTCAGCTTCTGGGGCTCATGCATGTCCATCTTCTTCTTCTCGTAGGAGACGGGTCCCACTTATGTGGATGTCGTCTACTTGCGACATTTTGATGACTTCGAGCGGATCCATGAGTATAAATGGGGCGCTTGTTAATAGCGGCATCATATTTTTAGACTCGTTTCACATGTTATTTATCGCTATTTTACTATGTTTTGTCACTGTTACATCTTGTTATGTCCGTGTTTCAGGTACTTGTTAATTATGGAGCATATGCGTGCACGAAGTTGAAAAGGGAGCGAAATGGTGAAGAAAAGTGCAAAAATCCAGCATTCTGGTGCATGGCGTTCGCCGAGAACTTATGGCGTCCGCAATGGCACCAGAACACGTCAGCCTCTTCATTAAAGCTCATGGTGTCCGCCATGACCCTTATGGCGACCGCCATATGCCTTCAAAAATAGAATACGTGAAAGTGGGTTGGACTCACTCCTTCCCACTTCCCTACTTTTCCTCAATTGCCTTGGAACGTGAATGAAGAAGTCATACAGTATTGTAGCTCTATATAAGACGCTCTTGTACCTAGTTTTCGATATCCGGAGATATAGGTGAAGCGTTGTCAGTTTAGTTTTAGTACAAAATTACTTTTTCAAGTGATAATCACTCCATTGAGTGATTACCATGAATTAGTCTTAGGATTTGCTTGTACTCTTGGATCAACAACCTTGTTGTTATAATTGAAGTTTATTCCAGTTCCGCATTTACTTCCAGTTCCGCATTTACTTCCAGTTCCGCATTTATCTTCCCGCATTCACATGTTCTTTATTATATCGATTTATTATTATTGTTATCGCATTCTCTAATTGTTTAAGCATGATGTTTTCAATTGCAATTACTATGTTTAAGTTGTTTTCAATTAAGTTCATATCTAGCTAAACATTTTTTAGTCTGGTTTGTGAGGACTGTCGTTTCCAAAAGGACTCGGTAATGAAATTGGTTTAAGGTCTTTATTTAAATTTTGTTTTGGTATTTGTTTCTAAGTTAAATCAATATGATTTGTCACGAGAGTGAGAATCAATTAAGGTTCGAGCCGACACTGCGAGAGTGTGGGGGTCGAACCAGATAGTAGGAATGGGGCATCGATCCTAAAGAGGGAAAGAGCGTTTTAGGCGTCGATTAGGATTTGTTCAGTTTTCAAAATGAGTTTCTTAATTAAAGTAGGCGAGCGAGAGAAAAATCTCATGGTTAGGGAACGTGGCTTTATTCAATAGCGCGAGAGTGTGAGGTTTAGTCTTTAAACTGATATTTTCTACTAAACACAATTTAACCGTAAGTCTGAGTCAATCCGTTGTAGAGTCCCTGAGGTGCGCGGAATCCACATTTCGGTCTCTCTCTCTTTATTATCATATTTTCTAAGTTAACTTTAGTTTCAGTTTTTATTCGTTTAATCAAATAAATAAGTCTCCTTAACTTTATATAACACTGATAGATAACATTAGTTTTATTATTAGTCCATGTGGGTTTGATATCTTTTAAAACTACGTGATAGACTATGCACTTGCAGTTAGTAATCCGACATACTCATATATTCACACGATCAAGTTTTTGGCGTTGTTGCTGGGGATTAATTTAGTCAATATTGTGATTATATTGTTGTGTAGTATAGACTAAGGCAAATTTTATTTTATTTACCATTTAAACTGTCGATTGTATGCCAAGCACTCGCTCGCAAGGCGAAGAGCTAGAACAACCAATTGACGAAGTCGAACGTTTTATTATCTTACAACGCCGAATTCACAAATTCCGAATTAAGTACAATCTTTCTTTTCCAAAATCAAAATCTGAATCTGAACCAGTTATGGCTGAGGACCACAAAATCATCCTCTTAAGTATTATGTTATTCCTTCGTAGAAGGAACCACACAACAGCGTTGCTGCCCCTGCCATCGAATGAAACAATTTCAAATTAAAACCTTCGTTGTTGTCAGCCGTACAAAAAACCCAGTTCTTAGTCCTACAGATGATTTAAACCTTCATTTATCAATGCTTGTGTAGTACGCAGACACAATGAAAGCAAATAAGGTCAGCCCCAAAGCAATAAGACTACGTCTTTTCCCTTTTTCTTTAAGAGATAGAGCTAGAGCTTGGCTTCAGTATCTATCATCCAACTTTGTCACTACATGGGACGAGTTGAAGAAAGTTTTATTAGCGTGATGTTTCCCACCAAGCAAGACTGCTATGCTAAGGGCCCAAATCAACGGATTTAAACAGAAACACAATGAATCTCTTTTCGACTCTTGGGAGAGATACACGGATATGATGAGACTTTGTCCACACCATAGACTTGAGCAATGGCTGATTATCCATACTTTCTATAATGGTTTTCTGTACAACACTGAGATGAATTTAAACGTTGCAGCTAGCGGCGCTTTAATGCACAAACCTTATGAAGACGCCTATCAACTCATTGAAAACATGGCGCAAAACCACTTACAATGGGGAGGTGAGCGAACTTCTACAGAAAAACCAACTATGAAGACCGGAATGTACGAAGTCAATGGCATAGACCACGTCAATGCTAAAGTAGATGCTCTTCTCAAAAGATTGAGAACTTAACCATAACCCCTGCAGCTGTTGTGGCACCCAACTGCGAATCATGCGGAACCCCTGGGCAGACTAATGTTGGATGTCAATTATTGGATGGTATTCCTACCGACCAAGTAAACTACGCCCAAGGAAACCCATATTCCAACACCTACAATCCCGGCTGGAGAAATCTTCCAAACTTTTCTTATAAAAACAATAATTCTTTGTTTGCACCAAACCCATCACCTATTGTACCTCCAGGTTAACCAGAAAGGAGCCCATGTTGCTCGACAAGCACCTAAAAAGTCAAATCTCGAACTCATGATAGAAAACTTCATGAAGCCCAAGTTCAACAAAACAAAGATTTCGCTAATCAAAATGCTCACACGAGTGAGTTGATTAAACAGATATCGAGTAAGCTTGATGATATGGATACCCATAACAAAATGTTAGAAATCGAAATTTCTCAAGTAGACCAACAACAAGCAGCAACAGCAGCCCCAGTTGGAGCATTTCCTGGTCAACCTCAACCAAATCCAAAAGGTCATGCTAACACTATCACGCTACGAAGTGGGACAGAATCAGATGGACCAGTCGACCCAAGACTTCAAAATCCAACCATGTATCAAAACTCTGGTAAAGCAACTAAAACGGTAACAGCTGATGATCAATCAGAAGAACAAAACGATAAAGGAGAGGAAGACAAAAATGAAGAGTCCATAGAGAAGGAAAAGCCATATGTACCTCCGCCACCATACAAACCACCTATACCTTATCCTCAAAGACTTGCTAAGTCTAAAAATGAAGGGCAATTTAAGAAATTCATAGAACTTCTGAAACAACTGAATATAATTATACCATTCACATAAGCTATTACACAAATGCCCTCATATGCTAAGTTCCTTAAAAATATCTTATCTAATAAGAAAAAGCTCGAGGATAATGAGACTGTTACACTTACTGCTGAGTGTAGCGCTATAATCCAAAATAACATGCCTCTTAAGCTAAAAGATCTAGGTAGTTTTTCCATACCTTGTGTAATCGGAAAGTTTGTCATAGACAAAGCTCTATGCGACTTAGGAGCCAGTGTTAGTTTAATGCCCTTATCCATATGTGAACTCATTTAGATTTATTTTCTTCTTCTGTGTGCTATCAGATTATTTGCTAGGTTGATAACATGCATGTTTTCGATCTTCATGGTCATTGCTCCATGATTCATCTATGTAATTTCTTCGACTAGATTCATCATCCATGTTGCTTGGCATGCACATAAGTAAGTTGCTAAGTATGCATCCTCACATGATGATAAGGCTGGCACTGGTTCCTTTCTCGAACTCCATGCTACTGGCGCACCACCTAAGATAAACACATATCATGATGTCAATTTTCTATCTTCAGCATCACCACACCACCTAGAGTTAGTGTAGCCCACTAGTTTGTATTATTTTCCTTCAACGACTGAAGAAAACAAAATGCCATAGTCGAATATTCCTTTGAGATACCTTAGTATCCTCTTAAAGGCTACAAGATGAGATACCTCTGACTTCTACATGAATCTGTTGACCATGCCTACACAATAGGCTAAATCTGGCTTTGTGTGACAGAGGTATCTAAGTGATCCAATGAGTCTTTTGTATTGCATTGGATTGACATAATCTTCAGTAGAATCTTTTATCAGTTGCAATATGGGCTCAGGTGGATTTGAAGTTGGGTTAAAATCTTGCATCTCAAATCTCTTGATTATTTCTCCTGCATATCTTATTTGGTGCATCATCAAGTCTCTACTACTCTTGTAGAATTCGATACCAAGGAAGTATGAGAGTTTTCTCAAGTCTGAAATTTCAAACTCCTTACTTAAGTCATGTTTGAAGTCTTAGATCTCCTTCTTGCAACTGACTATTATCAATAGGTCGTCGACATAGAGACATAGTATAAGCAATTCACTCCTGTTTCTCCTGACATGCACATCATGCCCTATCAAGCACTTCTCAAACTCTTTCTTTCTTCGATTGTCGTTTATCTTCTTGTTCCAAGCTCTTGGAGCTTGTTTCAATCTATACATGGTTTATGCAATCTATATACTTTCCTTTCTTTGTCCCATTTCACAAACCCAACTGGTTGTGTTACATACACCTTTTCGTCTAGAGGGTCATTCAGGAATGTACATTTCACGCCAATCTTACGTATCAACCAGTTATGCATATTGGTTGGACCAACAACCAACCTAATTGTTTTGATTCTAACTATTGGTGCAAATATTTCATCATAGTCGATTCCTTCTTTTTGAAGAAACCCCTTTTTTACAACTCTTGCCTTGTGTCAAGTTATTTCACCTTTTGGATTCAGCTTGACCTTGTATACCCATTTCACATCAATTTCCTTCTTCCCTATTGTGGATCGACTAGTGACCATGAGTCATTTCTTCTATGAATTTTATCCCATCCACCATAGCTTTCATCCACCTTGAGTCCTTCGATGCTTCAACTGCATTGACTGGCTTAGTATCTACATATAAGGTATAGTGTACTAACTCACCTTCATCATCGACCACATCATCTGATGTGATTACACATTCTTGCACCCTTACAAGCATGTTTCTTATTCTCCGAGGTCTGCTTGTGCTCGCTTGACCTTCGACAAATTCTTGTCGAACTTCTCTAACAACTTGTCGACCTTCTCTACCAGCTTGTCAAACTTCTCTACCAGCTTCACTAGTTGGTTCATCATACGGGATTCTCATTGAATCCTTCTTGATGTTTTTATTCCAATCTCACTCATTAATCTAATCTACGATCACATCTATGTTAATCACGACTTGCTTGTTCACTAGGTTGAACAGTTTGTATCCACCAGTCGAATGATATCCCACTAGGATCATTTAACTCGATTTATCATCCAACTTTATTCTCAGTTGATCTGGCACATGTCTATGTGTTATGAACAAACACCTCCAAGTGGCTTAAGCTAGGTTTGACACCAGACCAACATTATTCTGGTGTGATACCTTCAAGCCTCTTTGTCGTACATATGTTTAGTATGTATGTTGTAGTCGAAACAACCTTACCTCATAGCTCATTTGGGAGATGTTTGCCTTTCAACATACTTCTAACCATATTCATAATGGTTTTGTTATTTATTTCAACAGTGCCATTTTGTTGAGGAGTATATGGTGGCATCACCTCTTGCACAATTCCTTATTTTATTCATAATCATTGAGTCATATTGAAATTGACGGTCTAGTCGAAGACGTTGCTTACCAAGTGTCGTACCTCGAAAAATGAGAACACGACTCTCACGAAGCGCAATCGCACGCTCGCGGGATGGACTAAACAGATTCGCCGTCGAACTTTATTTATTCCTAAAAAGTAAAGGGGAAATATCGATAAAACCCAAGAAAGAACGACAATGGTTATGGTCGTCATAACCAAATCAGGATTTGGGAGTCAATTACGCAGGGGGAAGGTATTAGCACTCCTCGCGTCCGTTGTACTCAACGGGAACCATTTGGTTAGTTGTGTGTGTTAATTTTATCTTATAAATGTTAGGGTTCTCGATTTATTAATGGGGGAAAGAAATAGGACAAAAAGGTTTATTTTTTATTTGGGTGTCTGACGAGACTTTGAATCTCGCTCATACGTATCTCCGGGTGCGCTAGGGAACTCAAGGTACGTAGTTCAGGATAGAAAATGCTTCTTTGATGGTTGATTTTAATGAAAGCTATTTTGTGTCAATCGACGGGAAAACATTGTTTGCTATCCGAAACAAGTGGAGAAGGGAATGTTTGCATCACGGTCGAATGGATTTACAAATCAACATTTGCTGGCAAAGTCGCTAGCTTACTCACACGTTCAAATGGACAAAACATTGTTTTTACATTGTCTCGAGACAAAATACCTTTCATTTATGAAAAAGATTTGAAAATTAACTGTGTGATGGCGAGAAAAGAGTTTGATGTGTTGGATGTATTTTGAATGATGGTGAGAGCTTGGATGGGCGATATATACATCTCGAATCCTAGCATCAGGAACTAGTGGTATTCACCACGCTCCTTTTCCATCTTATTTACAAGAGGGTTTGATATTTTTAGATGTTTTCAGGTTTTTGGTTGAGAAAAGGTTTGTGAAAGTCGCATTGAAAGTTTTGAGTGATGACGAGAAGTCGGATGGACGGGGGCACACTAATAATACAAAAAAAAATAAACTAAAAAATAAATCAATAATAAAAAATAAAAAATAAGATAAAATATATAATAGAAGGGAGAAGCGCACTATCAATGCAAGAGGTAAAAGTATTTAAAAACTAAAAAAAAATAAAAAAAAATAAAGCAATAATAAGAAAATAATAAGTAAAAAAAAGACAAAAGACAAAAACAGACTGAAAATTGAGGGTGTAACTAGGAAAATGCTCTAGGCCCAAAGAAGAAAGCCTCGTATGGGTGCATTGAGCAATTATATGGTATGGGAGAGACTTCATCTTCCTCAACCTCACATTTGGTTACTATTCTCGTAGCAACAAAATGAAAGAAAAAGACTCCAACAAAAACGTAAAAACACCGTAATTTTCTCAATTTTTCACGGAATTAAAGAAATAAATAATGAAAATTTATCTAGTCGATCTCATAACCATAATGGTATATTTAGAATCAGAAAATAAATAACAACAAAAAATATCAAAAATCAACAAAAATGCGGCAGCATATATTTGCTTGATTTGGTCATCTTATTCACCCATATGATAAACGAACTATTGATTCATACTCGGGGTGATGTTGGGAAGTTATTTGATACATTATTTATGTAAAACAAGCATCAATTATATTTTACCCTTTTTTGTTCATGAAGATTCAAGAACACTTTAAACTCTTGATTTTGAACCAATAAAGTTTCCATACAAAATAGTGGGGATTAATTAAGTGCAACAAGAATAATAATACAAATAAAATTAATTAAACAAAAATTAAATTATATTGAATCACTCTTACTCATGGAGGTTCATGAACACTTTAAGCTCTTAATTTTGAACCAATGGATTTTCATGTAAAATGGTGATGATTAAGATACTAATTAAGTATAGCAAGAATAATAATGTAAAGAAAATTAAATAAATGAAAATTAAATGACATTTAATCACTTTTGTTCATGGGGGTTCAAGAATACTTTAAACTCTTAATTTTAAATCAATGGAGTCATGCAAAATGGTGATGAGTAAGGTACTAATTAAGTGCTACAAGAATAATAATGCAAAGAAAATTAAATACACAAAAATTAAAAATCTACCTAAATAAAGAAGAAAAAAAGTGACTTGAAAATTGGAGAGAAATTTGTGCAAAGTTTTGCCTTATTCTTGTGAGTGATTATTGATGAGATTTGTGAATGAGAATTGTTTTATTTATAGGCTTTAAAAATGGTAGTTTAGGAATTATGCAAAGAGTGTGAGTTCCTTCTAGAAAACTATTTAATTAAATAGTAAATAATGATGTAATATATATACATGAATTAGTGATGTAATATATGTATGAAATAATGATGTAATAAATGAGAGATATTTTGGACCTTCTAGAAACATTGATTTTTGTTTTATGATGTATGAAAATGATTAATAAAATTCAAATGAATATTTTGGTGATAAATCAAATGATCATGAATTTATTTTTCAAAATGCACAATTAAAAAATGCAATTTTAGTCAATTTCTTCAACATGTAAAATTTTCACTTTATGTTGACTTTTTTACTATAATGCATATACGCATGATTATTGTGACTTTTTGATGATAAAAATGCATATGGCTAAAAATACAAAACTTGACAAATTGATACGTATCAGATGAATTTAAAATACCCGAATAAAATTGGGATATGACACCAACTCGATGAAATTTCTCAAATTAATGGTATGATTGAAGTTGAACAAATTACAAGTTTGTGTGATACGGTGGTTGAGGGTCATCAAGTTGATGCACCTATATTGTTGGAAGAAAATAACGTGGATGAAGAGCATGCAGAGTTTGGATCCAAGGAAAATATCGGATCAGATGATGAGAATGATATGGATGAAGAGCATGAAGAATTTTAATAGATTGTTTTTATAATTTTACTTAATGATTCATGTATAGAGAATGTGTTAATGCATATATGTTATTGTTAGAAAATAATGTGTTGATTTAACTATGGTTTGTTGATTTATTAATTATGTTGATGATTTAGTTGTATATGTTGTGTTAATTTACTATATGTGTATTCTCTCAAAATAGATAAAATGTCACCCCGAACTGCTAAGGGCGGCGGTAAAAAGACTCAGCATCAGCGCCCGAGGGTAATTGTATGTGAGGCACCCCAGTTGGCTATGTGTCTTCTCCTACAGAGTCAGGTTAATCCCATGTCTATGTATAGCTCTCAATGGCACTACTCTTCCCTCATGACTATCCTATATTCTCATCTGGGAATCCATCTTTCATTACCCCTTCTGAGGGATCTAGCTTTAAATACCAGCAGACTGGGGGATCTAGCTTTCCATACCAGTAGATTGGGGGATCTAGATTTCCAGATCTCGCACAGGTACACCCATCCTTCATGAATCCATACCATCGTCACACCTCACACATACCCTCACCATCTATGTCTCTTGGGGGATCTTGCACCCCACATCCCTCATACATACCCTCGCCATCCACGTATCATGTGGGACCCCACATCCCATATCCTTCACACATTCCTTCATCACCCATGCATTCTGGGGGACCCCGCATCTCACATCTTTCACACATACCCTCACTATACATGCATCCTAGGAGACCCCGCATCTCACATGCCACACATATCCTTAACATCCATTCATCCTAGGAGACCTCGCACCTCGCCTACCACACATATACCCTCATCATTTATGCATCATGGGGGACCTTGCACCTCACCTACCACACACATACATGCGCGTGAGCAGGATCATGAAGAGCAAGATGAGGACGATCATGAGGATGATCATGAGGGTAGGATTGCGATGCACATTCGAGTGAGTATGAGATGATTGATGGAAGAAACTATATTTGTCCCACGAATAAAACATAGGTTTATAATTTATAAAGTTTTAATTAAAGTAAACATGTTGTTGTTTTCTAGATTTAATAATAGTTATCCAAATTGTTGTTGTTTAGTTTTGAACCGAGTCGGATTGCTATCAAATATATAAGTTATGTTATTAAGCAAATATAATAAAAAATCTTGGAAGAGATTCCGAGAATATTCCAAGAGTGAAAAAGATGATTGCTTTAGCAAATTTAGAGTATAATGAATTTATTTGAAGTTATTGTTATTTTATTTACTTTTTTTAATTATAATTACTAACAATTTATTTGAATGTCATACAACTTTGTAGGAAAAGTGTACGTGAGAATTAGTTAACAAGGCTAGGATTAATAAAAATTGGAAGGGCGGAACAACAATCCGACTATCTGACATGTTGCAGCGTGTTAGACATGGTTGGGAAGAACAAGGTGTTCATCCTAACTTATATGTAAGGAAGTTTTGGACGAACTTCTTGTCTATTGGGATTCACCTGGTTTTAAGGCAAGATCTGAAATTGCAAAAAAAATGAGAGCATCTGAAAAAGGGGGTCACCTCAATTCAATTGGAAGCATTAGTATCATCAAACATGCTCGACGCATGTTAATTATAACTACTTTTTTAAGTTATATTTTAATTTACTATATATTTTTAATTAAAGTTAATTTTATTAATTAGTCTAAGGATTTAGGGAGACCCCAAGAATGAATGAGCTGGTTGCAAAGACTCGTACTAAATAATTGGGAGATTTTGTTGACGAACATACAAGATTAGCTCTGGTAAGTTGTTTCTATTGTATTATTTTATTTAAATTAATTCTCGTATATGAATAAAATTTTTAAATTATTTTAATGGCAAGTTTGTGGCGTGATTCTCATATGCCAAGTAATTTAATGTTGTTTGTGGCGTGAAAATCATGTGACTATATTTCATTATTTTATTTAACTTAATTCTTGTATATAAATAAATTGTTTAAACTATATTTAATTTAAATTTTTTTCTTGTATGTGTAGAGGACTATCAGACATTGCTCGCAGAATTTTTAGTTCAAAATCTTCAATATACTCTGATAGGTTCATACTCGATTGATGAATGTGTGGATATTTATATTTAGAGTTTAGTAAATGGAGGAAGAGTATCTAACAAGTGTTTTTTTGGTGATGGATCTTTGGACGGGAACTACATACTAAGGGATGGAATTTTATTTGAAATAGTTGCGGACGGGGAAGGAACGTCACATCCATCATAATTGACACCCAAAATGATGACAATCGTGTGGCAATTGGCGTTAAGTCAGGCGAGACGCAAGTCAGGAGAACGTAAGGCGATGATAAATGCCCAAATAGAGACAATGAAGAAGAGACAAATTGAGATTGAGGAAATAATGCGACAATTGCTCTCACAAGAGAATCAAATAAATAATTCAATGGGTGGTGACGTGGATGATGATAATGACATGGATGAAGATATGGATGATGAGGATTGATTCTTTTTATTGTTATTTGACTTTTAAATATTAATTTTTGTAAAATATTTTTAATTACTTTGAAATAATCATTTTTAATTGAAATTCACATTTTTAATTATTATTTGAAAATATTAGCATTTGTAATTATTAATTGAAATAAATATTTTAATTGTAAATAAATTTATTAATTTTTTATTATTAATTTTCTTATTTTTATTATTTAGTAAAAAAAATTAATAAAAAATTAATCTGCAACATGGCCAACACAACACTAATTAGTGCTAATGTTTTCAATTTAACGGCGTGAAAAACACGACGTGTTGATATTTGTATCATGAAATTCATGTGGCAGACTTGTCAACCTAACCTGCTCCTCTGACTTGTAGCAGTGCAGGTTTGTTATATCGTAGAGCTTTGTGGCGTAAAAATCACGTGACAAAATGTTGCGACATAAAAATCACAAGGCAAAGTTGTGACATAATTTTTACGTGGTAAAAAAGTTGTCACAAATGCTCCTATCTCGTATTTTTATATGTCTTTAATTAAGGTATGTGACGTGATTTTTATCTTTATTGTCTGAATATCACGTGCTATTTTTTTTTTGTGTAACCATTTTTAAAAATGGCATTTATATAATTTGTTAATAATCTATGTTTTGTATATTTAAGATATATTTTGTTGTTGTTGAATGTTGACAGATAAAAAACCACATAAATTTGTTTTATGAATTTATTTAGTATATATATTTTACATAGGCATCTGCTTATATTTTATTATTATATTGTTATATTGTATTAATTTATAAAATAATTATGTGAACCAAAAATATAATTATACTTTTTCATATGATTTTTTATCCAAAACAAAAAGGATAAAAAGCATCTTCAATTTTTGTTTTAGTAACCGCATGCACTATTTTAGCCGGAAAGGAAAAAGGCATGCATATTTATCAAAAAGAAAAGAAAAAAATGGAAAAAGTCCATTCACTTTATAGTATATATATTATTATACCATAAATTATTGCTGACGGTGAATATTGCTCTAAAGAATATAACTCAATTTATTTATGAAATTTAAAACACTTCTAGGAGCTACACTAGGATATTCCTATGATAGCTATTTCTTCATATATGTACACTTCCACATATTAAGCATCTTTGCAAGACCACAAAATTTGAGGATGAAACACTATATTCCAATTCTTTTTTCGTGATCAATTTTAGTTACTTCATTGGTGAATTTTATGATTTGGATAATGTTCAAAACTTAAAAAAGGCATCACTCACTGAACTAATGTTAGATGTGACAAATTTGAGTATGCATGATCCCGGATTTAAATATAAGTTTAAAAATTGAGTGGGGATATAGAGAAGAGAAAGTTGGTTAGAGTGGTTGGAGCAAGTGTTGTAGGCCTACTAATGAAGGTGGCATTGGGTTGAGATCGTTGATCTCTTTAAATGAAGCTTCAAATATGAAATTATATTGGGACATTTTATTCATATTTGTTAAGGTTAATAGGTATTTTGCTCCCTAAGGCGAGTTTTGAAAAACCTCCATGTAAAAAAAAATTGAATTCGCCCCCTATTATATTAAGATTTTCCTGTTTTACCTCCTCAAGAAATTTAATCACAAAAAATAATGACGCGGTAAAGGAATTTTCAAAATTCGTCAATTTAACAGAGGACAAAATAGATATAAAACCTTAAAAATTACATGATATTTAATAAGTTATTGATGGACAAATTGTTTGATAGGAAAAACAGAAGAATCTTCCTATGGTAGGGACGAATTCTAATTTTTCTTTTATAAGGAGTTTTTCAAAACTCACATATATGACAGAGGGTAAAATATCTATTAACCATATTTTTTAATGAAAATTAATTAATTAGAGTTGTAATACTCCAATTTTTTCATATCAATTAAAATACTTTTTTAATAAAAAATTGATATTGTATTTAATTTTATTTGTTGTCATTTTTATTTTTATTTTAAACCTTGTTGTCATCCTTTATTAATTTCAATAAAAATCCATAAAAGAAACATACATTTAATTTTGGGAAGTTTTACCTCGTACCCCTACAATTGTACACCATATCCCTATAATTAATTTTTTGGACCAAAATACCCTCATATAAATAGGGTATATTTTTCAAAAATTAAAATTTTTTTCATTTGCGCCTGAAGACTTTCGGATCAGCAATTTTCGCCTTGCAAACCGGAACACTAAGAGTAAGTCTTCCGGTTCACAAGACATATACTGGAACACTTTCCAGAAGACTTCCGGTTCGCTGCAGTTTTGGAGCATTGAACCGGAACTCTTTAAGAAAGTCTTACAGTTTGGAAGAGTATATACCTGAACTCTTTCTTAAAGACTTCCGGTTTGCATTCACTTAACCGGAAGTCATATGGGAAGTGTTCTGGTAGTCAACCTAGTTTTTTTTCACACCGGAACTCTTTTAAGAAGTGTTCCGGTGCATAATTTTTTTTTAAAATTTTTTTATAATATTTTTTTTAATTATTTTGTTATAATATTTTTTTATAGTGGTTCGAAGACGGGGTGCATACGGTAGGATTCCAGATCGTAGTTTAGGACGGGGCGCATCTTCATCTGTAGCAGAACCGGCTAGATATCCATGAGGGTCGTACGATACGTCTGTTTTGGTAAAGTACGAGCATCATGTTGCTCGCCATTTATGGTTTGGTGAGGTAAATAAATGACGTATATTTGAAATTGAATAATATTTGAATATTTTATATTGTGTTTTATAATATGTGTTTTAATTATTTTTAGGAAAGAGGTCCGAAGAAAGAGTTAAAGGTTGCTGGACACGGACTTAAGCTGACATCGAGGGTTCCATTAGCTCTTCCACAACATGTGGAGAGTTGGGTATCTAGGTTTGGATTATCTTCACTTCAGAGAACTGGTTTGAACAAGATGGACACAAATCTGGTATCTGTATTTGTGGAAAGATGGCATCTAGAGACATCTTCATTTCACATGTTGTTTGGTGAAATGAGCATTACTTTGGATGACGTCTCATGTATGCTTCACTTGCCCATCAGGGGTGTGTTCTGGAGTCCTCAGGATATCACTGAAGAGATTGTTGGTGAACTTGTTATTGACTACTTAGGAGTGTCACATGGTGAGGCATAATCATATGTTCGTAGTTGCAGGGGTTCTTATTATAAATTGGAGTGGTTATACGATTTATTCGTACAGCATAGAGCAGCTTCTAGCTGGGCATATGCGATTAGAGCATATTTGTTGATGTTGATGGGTTCCACGATTTTTGCCGACAAGACTTTACACTTGCCAAGGCACGATATCTCTTACTGTTTATGGACTTAGATAGATGTTCGGGATATAGTTGGGGAGCAGCTGCATTGGTTACCCTATACAAATACCTTTAAGATGCGTCCATGTTCAGTTGCAAGTAGCTCGGTGGATATCCTACTCTCCTACATGTATATAATTTAATTTTGTTTATTAAGTGTTGGATTCATTTTATAAAGTATGTTAACTTAATTTATTTTATTTATTATGTTTTTATTTTGTAACAGTGTTGGATTCACGAGTACTTTCCAACTGTTGGAAAAAGAGGAGAGAATTGGAAACCAACTGATAATTGTGGTCTTCCTCGAGCGATGAGATAGTCCTAAAAGAAATGATTCTTGAAGGTGGATGGTTTACGACCTATTTTGGACGAGCTGACACCTGCCGACGTCATATGGCATCCATTTGAGGATCATAGAGGATGGTGTCAGTTTGATGAGTTATGTCTGTACAGGGGGTGTTTGAAGTGGGGTGACACAGTTGTTCCATACTTGCTTGACATATGTTTACGTCAGTTCGGGTACAAGCAGTATGTTCCATCCCTACCTTTTGATTGTATGATGGCTACTGATATTGATGTTGATTGGATTGGTTACCATCGAAGCGTTATTGTTGTGATCCGTCCAACTACCATGGTCACCACTCCATCTGACTTCGAAGTTTGTGATGGTTGAGATGGTCTTTGTGAAGAATGAGATGCCTTATCAACATACTCATGATACGGAGGGTTCCTATAAACAACATATTCTGCTGGTTTTTTCCCTTTCTTCTTCACTCCTCCTTTGGTTTTTAATTTCTCGGGTGGTGGACAAAATGGAGTCATTGTGGGGTATGCAAGTTCACAAACCCTACTCTTTAATGCCATTTTCCCAATAACATCTAATGACCTAAACCGTTTCCACAATTCATCTATTGCACAAGTCATATCCACATCTGATCCATCATCTGCACCTACCTCTAACTCAACTTCCATAGTTAGTTTCCTCCAATGAACATGAACAACATCTATGGGTATCGGTATACCACCTAGTGCGTATCTTCCTAACTCACAAGCACAAGGTAACTCATAAGATATTCTAAGAGTACAACCACATATTTTCCTGTTAGTTCCAACATAATCAACTCTCAATAACTCTTCAGCAATACGTCTCAAAGCAGTTCGAGACACTGAACCACGCAAATTACCATAAAATGGACTTATGTGCGCGTGCTCAACTTCGTAAAAATGTTTTTGAAAAGAAGCTCTAATGTTGCCTAGTTGTAACCTCAAGTTGTTATTCATAGCTTCCCAACATTTGACCATGTCATCTATATTGTTTCCTAACATATGCTTTAACTTCTAATGGTAGATTCAACCCTAAAAATAACATATTGAAAATATTAAAAATATCACATATAAAAAAAATATATAGAAAAAATTATAACATGTACTGATTAGTCGTCGTGTTACCCAAATGTAGCACTCAATTAATTCATGCTCCAACAAATCTCTGTCTATGTGGAGTCAATCATGTGTTTTTCACATAATTAATAAATCCACTATAATCAACACATGCTTGCTCAAGTTGATGCAACTGTTGACCATACTCAACCTCATCACTAGCCCAAACAACTTCCATTCATAATGTGTCTATCGTCTTTTGCAGATCATTCACCATATATTGTTTGCATTTTGCACCAATGTTTTTGTTAATGTGAAATCTACATAGCAAATTAATCGACCTGGGAAACATAATTTCAATTGCTTTCATCAAAGCAAGATCTCTATCTGTCAAAATCATTTGTGGACACAAATCTTTCTTCACAAACAATTCTTTAAGTTTCTCCAATACCCAGCAAAAATTCTCTGTCTGCTGAGACTCCATATACGCAAACGCAACAGAAAAAGTCAACTCGGTTGATGTCATGCCAACAATTTCAAACAAAGGTTGTCTATATTTTTCTATCTTGTAGGTGATATCCATAACTAACACAATAGGAAAAATATTCAACAACTTAACTGAATCAGGATGAGCCCAAAATATATCTCTCACAACTTCTGAGTCATCCTTTTTTTACTCCAATACACATAGTCTGCATCCTCAATAAGCTTAAACAAATGTTGTATCTCACTTCTAGGAACTCTTATCTCTTTTTCTATCACACTCTTATGCTTGTATATTTACGAAATCCGAGTGACATTCTCTGGATCTCGGTCTTGCAAGGAAAGCAATATGTGTCTAGGTGGTACATGTCTCTTTGTCAAATCAACGACATGTTGCTTCTCATCTGTGCTCAACCTACCAACAAAGGAATGACATTCTAATCTATCAGGTAAACCATGACAATGGACCCCATATTTTACATCAATCTTCCAACCAGACCATCTTTCGCTGGAGTCTACCTGATTTTAAATGGGCATCCATATTTCTTGGACGCACTTTGGGTTCCACTATCAGTATCCTTGTGTTTCTCATCTTTATCACAATCAAATATTAATTTGTTACTTCTCCCTCTCTTGCTTATTTCAGTATCTGAACGAGTGATAATAACGGTTACTTTATTATTGAGTCCAACCTCTTTAATCCATCTGATCACCTCTTCTCGTGTACCAAATCTTTGAGTCGTTAAAAACGCATCAGAAGTATCTACACATATTTGGGGAAGATTTTCCATTCCTGCACAATAAAAAAATGTCAAAAAAAAATCTATAAAAAAATGCAAACCGGAAGTCTTCAAAGAAGAGTTCCGGAATACAGAAAAATAATATTGGAAGTCTTCAAGGAAGAGTTCCGGTTTATGTCACTTTGTTAACCGGAACACATATAATAAGTGTTCCGGAACGTGTTTTTTTTTAAAAGAACCGGAACATTTTAAGTAAGTCTTCCGATTTACTGTTTGCAATGTTCCGAATGTCTTTTTCAAAGTCTTTCGGTTTGAAAAAAAATACATATCGGATGTCTTTTTTCAGGAGTTCCGATACGAGGGTGGAATGTGTAGTTTTCGAAAGTATCAACTGAATGGTAAAAGTGAAATGGTAAATTGGTTAAAAACAATTAAGGGTAAAATTGGTATTTTTAAAAAATTGTTGGGATATGAGTCTAAATGTAGGAATATGAAGTAAAATTTCCTTGATTTTGTCCATTTTATTTCATTCATCCCATTAATCTTGAGCCCATTAACCTAAGTATCCAATTTTATTTTTACACCCCAAATAAAAATATACAACAATAAAAAAAATTAACAAATAAAATACACATTGCTTTCAAATCAATTTTGCAGCATACTATTTCCCTTCTTTTAGGCCATTTGTAACGTCATTTTCATCTCGTGTCCATTGTATAATTATGAACTGAATTTTGTATTGCTTTTGCAGAAAAAATGAATTTGTAAAAATAAAAGGGAAAAAATATGGTTACACTTTTGCTTGGAGTTTAAAATTGAAAAAAGTGTCATTTGAGAAAAAAAGAAGAAAAACGTGGAAGATGATAAAAGGGAGATATGGGTGATGTGCTTGTAGTTTAAGAATATTATGTTTTTAGATAAGTTTTAAGAAATTAAAATTATAGAAAATAAGAAAATTAAACATATTACTATTATTATTATCATTTTTTAATTTTTTAATTATCCAAAAAAAGTTGAGGTAATAGAGACTTCTTGATTGTTTTAAACTCAATTTTATGCTTCTTATGCTTTGAATGTTGAAATTATAGATACAATTATTGTTATTGAATTAGCATGTTAATGCGAGAAAGAATCGACTTCGGGGTGGTAAAATGGATTCGGTCTATTGGGTTATCTGTTTTGTTTGCACTTTAGTACGGAGCAGATCAAGATTTTAGACACGTACTTTTTAATTTGTTCATTTTGTTCCGCTTTATTTTTTTCGAGCTTTTGTGGGTACGACTATTTACATGATTTATTATATTTTTAGACATAAAAGATGCATTATCTGTGAGTCCGTCCTGTTCTGCCCTCACTCTTTTGCAGGACAGACTTAAGTTTTAGGTCTACATCTTCAACTATGTTCCATTTCATCTCATTTTTTTTATGGACTTTTAATGAACGGACATGCTCGTTTTCTACCCATATATTGACTTAACTTGACTTGATTATGACTCCCATTTAATTAACTTGTCATTTAAATAACTCAATATCATTCTTTGGAATTAGTTAACTTGACATTCAAGTAACACAAGATCATTCTTTGAAGCTTACACAATAGATGGTTGAATTGTATGTGCTTCGTTAGAAATATGTATTTCAAGATCACTCACAAGGTCATTCATGTCTTCCGATAATGGAATAACTATCATTGACTTATATGTTTCAAACTTCACCAGTGGAGTATAAAGAAAAAATTTCATTACAATAGGCTAGAGTTTTCTATGTATAGATTATGTTAATTTGATGTTTGAATCTTTGTATGTGATAATTGAATTTGTTATATTTTACTTATTTTTCTGGTTTCTATGTGCTTCACGATTTTTAAAGGTTAAAAAGCACAATTAAATGGATAGAAGTTAAACCGTAAAAGATATAATAAGACCGAAGACTGTAAAAAAATAGGGTTAAGAGCACAAATCATGAAACATTACGGCATGGTCATAATGACTATTACGGTAGTAATGGTAAAAAAATATATAATTTTTTAATTTTGCCATTTCCATAGAGTATAGTTGAGAACATTACTCTTTGACTGTAATGCCCCTAGCAACCCTTGATTTTTCTATGTTTTGTTGTTTTAGATTGATGCTCTCTCCCATTCTCATTTTATTTTACTATGCCATTAACTCCTTTTATTACAAATTACGACTCTTAATGGGGTTTAAATCTATATAATGTATTGTATTTCTCATAATAATTCTCTTACAAATTTTAATTTTCTGCATAATCTATTTACGATTTCCTGCAATTTTATATTGCTTGAAAAAGTCTACATTTAGCACGTATTGAGGATGTCCAATTTTTCAATTCATGTTCTATTTTCCATATTGCTTTTAGCTTATGCTTATATCTATGTTTAAAAATATGTATACTCTTATATTAAACATGTGTGACTAGTTCTACTTAGATTTATGACTATAAAGAGTGTAAATTTTCAATTTAAAGTCTGTGCATATTCTGATCTTTTAGGGCTTAATATATATATATATATATATCTACAAAAGTAGAAATAGTCTTAGATATCAATCTCATTTGATGAAAGGGTGTGATTGATATCCGAACTAAAAAAATCAACGGTTAAACCGAAGTTATCCAATAAAAACTCTTATTAAAAATACTAAACCTTAAAGGATAGGGAAAGAAATATGATTATAAGATGTCAAAAGAAATATGATAATTTTTATCTATTCATTTATGCAAGGACATGAATTATTTTAATATATGATAAACAAGAATTTACGTGAGGAGTCATAGGCGGAAGTCATAATCCTAACTCTATTTTTATTAAATTTTAAATAAATCAAATCACTTCAAAACAAAATTTACATAATTTTAACTCATTAACTAAAATAGGCAAATTTTGGTACTACAAAAAAATTAATTGGTTAAGTTCAATTTTAACAAAACAAAAATGATTTAATTTAGTTATTTTAAACTTTTGTTAAGGCTCAGTTCAATTAAATTCTCCCGCTTAACTGCATAAACCGTCTTTGGGGGAGTACTTTGATCAATATATTCATCTTGATTGATAAGGAAATGATTATTGCTCAATATATTTTGGTTTGAATATTTTATTGATGTCATCTTTTGCCCATGGTTACTTGTTTGTGTAAGTGTGTGTTAGAATTGATGAATTGAGTTTGTTAGAATTGAGTTTTAACAAAAATGAATTTAATTTAATTAGTTTATGTATATTTATATAAAAGTGAATTTAAGTGTAAAAATCATAATTAAACTCAAGCTACAAATTCTACCTTTAAATTACTCCACTATTTTACGGTGATGGATAAGAGAAAAATCATACAAATGAGCCTGGCAAACACTCAACTTCCTTGCTGTGATAAATACATGTTGAACAAGATGGGGGAAATTGGTATCAAACATACTTTCTACAATATTTATATTTTTTTTGTTGAACTCTATAAACTCCCAAATGAACAAACATCTTAACACAAGCCCCTCCTCTCTTTTTTTCAGAAGCAGATATTGAAATGAGACAAGTGAATTATGATTATAATCTCACTAATGAAAACTCAATGCTTCCTACTAATATGCCTTTCGGATTATAGAACCCAATAAACTTTCAATAGTGAGATCAACACCATAACCCCCTCATCTCATCTTGGGAACCAACATGAAAGGATACAGATATCTCAAAAAGAGTTAAAAATAAATTGGTTTTCTTATATATTTCCCATAAGTGAAAGCAATCCTATTACTCGGATGTGATTAGGCCACTTAACTAATTCTAAAAGTTTATCTATGGTGAAATATTAGTTATTACATGGTTTATATATGAACATATAAAATGCAGATTCAAGAACAAGGGATGTTGTAATTTGCTAGTTATGCATCAAACTACCCTCAGTTAGAAATACCCAAAACACTAATTTATCAAAAAGGACTTGTTTCATATTTTTCAAGATAGATTAAATTGACTATTAGCAATAACAAAAATGCATTTCAAAATATATTTGTCATACAAATCTAAACGGGATAGTGAGTCAGCACATGCCTAAATTGACAACATATAGTACAGAGTACATGGTGGGTTTTAGATGTACTTGAGACCAGAGATATATTGTTGCCTAGTAATTATATACTGGGCCAGTGAATATATAACTCCTAAGATACCCAAGATCTTAATCTTGAGAACATCTGTACATGCAATAGGAAGCAGATTAAGGGGCAAAGTTATCCATGGTGGTGAGTCACTCTGTTTTGAATGGCTCCATACATACCTGGTGAAAATTATGTGACTGGGAAACGTAAGAACGAGGAGTGCCAAATTCTTCACCATAAAAATCCAGTCTGGCCCACCGATTTGAAGACCCCATCCACCAGCATTACCTTGCCAAACATCTTCCCATATGCTATATAAGGCAGTTAAAACAAAGTAGACTGAGATAACAACAGTCACAGGAAAATATCTGTGTTTGTCCCCAAAACCAGCAATGAAATCTGAATCCTGGTTGAGCAGCAGAAGGATAGGAGCCAGGAAAAATATAGAACGGTTTGAGCCACCAGTAAGGTAAACATTCAGGACCAAGCATATAGCAAAGCATAATATTGTGGCGACGTTGCCAACAGAAGGCATCCAGGCTCCATCAGCAGCCATCTTCTTAATTGTAAAGGAGGGAACAGTAGAAGCCCGGCGGTGCTGCATGAATCTTGCTCTTGGCAGAGAACTAGCAGATACATTTTGACCAGAATGACTGTGTCGAATTCCTCCACTTGAATCAATGATCTTTTCCCGCATAATTGAAGTAAGTTTATATTTTATTTCCAACGCTATAAGCATGAAGATTGCTGCATACAAACCAAGAAGAGATGTTCTGGCACCCTCAATAGCAAGCAATGTTGTAAGCTGCTTCTCCTCCTCGTCCAAATTTCCTATCTCACTATCTTCAAGAATATTTTTAATTCTCAGTTGGCCCTCCAAAAGATAAGTAACTGGAAAGAGAGCTACAAGTAAAGCAAATACCCAAGGTAAAAGCTTTGTGCTTGAAGCAGAGGGCATATGAGTGAAGATAACAAAAACAGAGGCACAAACCATAGTGACAACAATCAGAACATCCAGAACTACTGCCCAGACAAAGTATTCCGCAGCAATGTAGATACCAAGGGCAAGACCCATAGCAATGGAGTAAACAGTCCTTAGTTCAACAATATATTTAATGGGTATGATAGATGTAATGGATGCTAGAGTCAGCAAAATAGCAATAATAAGAAGCCAAGATGGCCAGGTAGGCTTCCCAGCTATAAACCCATAAATTGAGATATCATCAGCAGAATGGCGGGCAGTTTTGATAAGGTCCGACTGGTAACTCAGTGACAAAGGAAGAGGTGGCTGCATCAAAATTAGAAGTAGACCAGTTGCAGCTACAAGCACCAGACATCTCTTTGCAGACTGCAGAGTAAACAAAAAGCATATGATCAGTCTTTCAATATCTTACATGAATTGGGAAGGTGCGATGGTGCAATGTCAACTGTGATTTCTAATTATCTGGCCTGTGAGAACACAAAGGTTTGCATTTGATAATGAATAGTCCACAGTCCATACTCCAAAACCAAACATCGCAAAACAATATATTGGATAATTATACATACCAAAACATGAGAGAAATGAATAGCAACAATTGGAATACAAGCCACTCCAATCAACAGTGTACAGAAGCCCAAAATTAAACCATCTGAAGGAGACCTTCCGTTCCACCACTGGAGGGCTTCAAAAATTGTTTCACGGCAAAACCATACAGATAAGGCAACTATGCTGGCATGCACATAACCTTGCCATGGTTTCATCCTAGAACCTGTTTTTGATTTATCCCTGCAAAATCCAACAAAAATAATGAAGTACAATGAGGCAGACAATAAAGTGCAGAGGCTTAATTCCGTACTGTCAAACCCCTCAAAATGACAAAATCCAGACTCGCAAAAATTACCTATAAAGAAGTAGTGGAGGGGAAATAGCCAATAAGAGGACAGCTGAAACCCATACAACAGACTTAGATGCAATAAACAACATGGAAAGCTTTGAAGAAAAGAGGCAGGTCAAAATCCAAACAGCTTTTCCTCCAATTCGATGATCCACATATAGCCTTCTCACCAAAGCTAAACCCAATAAAGTTGTCATCACAACCATATAGCTAGGATACATCACCACATCTTCAAATCCATAATAGTAAATGCTGGAGTAACTGAAAAATCGGCTTTCAATGTGGCATAAGAGCAATGCGTGGCTTATCAGACTGATCTCAGACAAAAAGTTTATCTTGGAAGGCAGAAGAGTTAACCCAGGAATAGCCATAGCCAGGACAGCATTTGCAACAATCAGCTTACAAAAAGATTTAAGGGACATGCCAGCCAACCAAATATTTAAATCCCAGAAGTTGTGCAACACAAACCATGTGACCATCAAGCTCCCAAGAACAACAAAAGCAAAGTATGAAGTTAAGCTCTTCTTTTCAAAAAATCGAGCCAAATAAAAGCCAGCAGCTGCAGGCAGAGGCAGGAACTGCAAATCAAAGATAGATAATAGATCAATCTCATAGTGTGTGAGAATAGGAAAGAGAGAGGGAGAGAGAATTGATATGGGTAAATGAAATTAAATATTTAACCATCAAAATGAGCAGTGTAATCATGTAGTACCAAAGAAGCCAGTAAATGAAAAATTCAAATAGTTCAAGAAAACGTCAGGAAGCCGGCCAACCAATACAGATATGTCCTGATTACTATTTGGGGTTATTTAGTGGGGTGAATATTTAATGATATTGGATCAAGAAATAACTCGTTAGACAAAAAATCAAGAAACAAAAGAGTTGATGAGGACAAAAATTAGATACGGCACAATTGAGTAGTGATAAAATGCAATATGGCTCAAATTGAGAAGATATATACCATGGTAAGATTAATGGTAATCGGACAGAATAAAGTGGAATAGAATGAGAGTATGAAACTACATCACATTGCCTGCATCGTATGAAAAAGGACAGAATAGAAATGAATATTATTGGACGCATTTTGTTCCGTTCCCAAACGAAAAACCCTTCATTCTCCCTCTTACAGTTTAGGAGGTATAGGATGAAACCAGTCTCTTTCCTTCTTTTTCATAAAAATATACAAACGATGGAATTGTAATTATACTCCAACCCAATCAATTCCATTTAAATCACCATCTAATATCCTAAGAATGCAAATCTTCAGTTTCTGAATTCTGATTATTCTTTAAACAAAGTTGACAAAATAGTAATTCCTAGCTCGAGTCAGACAAAGAAGTAGAAATGTAAAATTATGAGATTTTAACACTAGATAGAAGATCTTAGCTGTTATGTCTATTTAAGAATCTAATATAAAAACACAAATATGCATGTCTTAAAATATGAATAAGGCATAATTCCAATAAAATCATGTTCATAAAAAGCATTTAAATATATAGTTACTTCCATAACAAATGGAGCACTAGCACTAGCCTAGCAGGTACACATAACCACTAGGAGCAATAGAAGTACCAGGAACAATAGATGACATTTTCCTGACACCCAACATGAAGAACCAACAACCAAAAAACAGCTAATTGTAAACAACATCAAACGAGTATCACAGCTGGAATCAGTCCAAGCTCTCACAAAGGCCGATAGAATCCTGCACAAACCAGAAACATGGAAAGACGTAAACCCCATGGGCCACCAGAAACAGCTTAGTTTAAGCTCCAACTACAAATGATGCAACACTCAAGGTGTGTAGTCCAGACGATAGCATAAACGAGGTTGCATAGACAATGTCACACCGTCAAAGCAATAGGATCAAAAGGAAAAGATTCAAAGAATAAACCACCATTTTGGCCTCTTCGAGTATGGGACATTATAGGTTTAGTCTATGAAAGAAGGGAAATTTAATAAATTAAGTCCAGTTACTTAACATTAACAGACCTGCTCACGTGACACATTAAATACACGGTTGCATCATTACGAGTATAATATGTGGCATTTGTCTCTGTTATGGATTAAAATAACCTCAATCAGGTTCCTCTTTTTCAACCTCTGTAACAAATACCACCTTCATCAATGCCACCATCCTCCACTTTTCCAAATCAAAAGACATTCCACTCATTCAGGTAGGGTGTGTTCTCTTCTATTTGCCTTTAATACGTTGTAGACATGGACTTCATGCACAAGACTATCCATTTCTCTTTCTCTCTTTCTTTGTTTCTTTCTCAACATTGATTTCTAAGAGCACCCTACAATTCTGGAACCCTTCTTTCACCTTCCATATTTGTAAGCTTTTTTCTTGCATCATCTTTACATTTTCTAGAAACTTCCATAGCTTTACCCTTAATAATTCAGCTTTAAAAAAGTTTAAGGCAATAAAGCTAAATGGCTTAGCTTGCTACAAATTCTGAAGCCCCTTGCACCAACAAAATTCTGAAGTGAAGCTAAAAAAATTGCTATATATCAAAGCAATAAATAGTGCCATTATGGTGAATGGTGAAGTTTTACAGCACTATCAATTCTTGAGCAGAAGCTAAAAAAAAACTTGAGTAAAGCCATCATCAACAATTGAACCATGCAATATAATGCTCTCGGTTATGCATTATAAGCCCTTGATTTTCTAGCTGCCCAACACATTAGAAGATTGGAGGGATTTAAAAAAAGACAAGTGCTTATCAAAGGGACTGGTGAAGAAGGTTGAATGTTCCAGAGGTTGGAGAAGAGTCATGTGACTCAAGGTGTTTTGGTCATTGTAGTCCCTAACAGAGAAAGATGCCACATATTACAACACAAAAAATCCAATCAGGCACATAACAGCAGAAAGTAATGAACCTAGCATAGAGCCTCAATTGATTGACAGCAGTTTTTTGAATAAATGAAAAAGTCCTTCTTTTAAGAACTACACTTAACTGACAATGCCCTACACTTTCAAGTTGCAAAACTGTGGTTTTACTCATTTGAAGCGGGTTGGTTTTAGGCTGGGAGAATACATGATATCATTGTTTAACTAAAGAGAGTAGGTAATTTCTGGCAAGATGGGTTTGAGGAAGATTGGAACACCGACAGGATCAGACACACTCTGTTAAAAGCTTGCAGCTCGCTGGATATGTTCAATCATGGTAGCTTCATCATGTGCTAACGTGTGACTCACAAGAAACACAACTGTTCCCAACTACTCATGTTCATAAATACAAAGCAAATTGCAGGTCACAAACAAACATCATACTTTTGCTATCATGCACCACAAAGCTCGGCAAATAAATCAGTCACAGTTTTGACTATCATTCTAAGATCTACTTGACTACCTAGCATGTTTTCATTATCAGTTTCAACTCAACACTCTGGTGTCTTACCGACGCATCAAGGAAGAACCAGAAAACTAACTGAATTGCTCCTTTTTTCCAACACATTTTTAATTTTTTAGAGGATTCATCCAGTGACCATTTCATCAGAGTATTCCTATCTTAAAGAATCTCTTTCTAACCCAAGAATAAAAGCCTACCATAATTCAAATACATAATCATCTACAGAATCAAATAGATCTACCCCCAAAGAAACCACTTTGAATCCCATTGAAGCAAGAAATCACTAAAATAAGTCAAAACATACTCACCAGTACAGGGTATCCAACAACAACAGCTCCAGCGGCACTGACAACAATGGCGGAAGTAGTGAAAGCAACTGAGCTTAGGGCATCAGAAACCATACCCATAGAATAAGCACCACCAGCAGCAGCCCCACCAAGCATAGTGATAGTAACAAGAACATAATTAAGTGGCGGAGGAACCTGAATATACCTCCCAAACGAATGAAAAACAACCCGAACCTCCAATGCAATGACAACAAAAACCAAAGCAACAAAACCATTCACTAGACGAATACTACGAAGATGAGAAGCATTATCAGAAACCCACCAGAGAGCACCTCTAGTAGAAGCATAAAGCTGAAACAGAAAAGGAATAAAGAAAAGCAAAATGAGGTCACAAAAGGAAGCATAGGAAGACAAAACAAGAGAGTAATGCGAAGCAAGATGAAAACAAAGAGGAACAAAGAGCAAATAGAGAGTGTGAACACAACTCTCAAGAGGACCAAGTATGAAACTATCTTTAGGAGCTTCACCACCATGAAACCTAGCATGATGACTAGTCTTAAAAGACGAAAGCCTCGGAACAGAGTAAAGCCAATAGAAAAAGCAATTGAACGCCATGAGATAATAAGCGGAGTTGTCAATCCCGACAGCCGCGACGGCAGCCCATGTAAAAAGCGACGAGGCAGTGATAGGGAGGCAAGCGAAGAGGAGACGTTCGAGAGCCGGGACGACGGTAGGGTTTTCGATGAGGAGAAACTTGAACTGAAGAGAAGACCAGATTCCAATAAGGAAAGTAGTATGAGCGCATAGGAACGTAGCGAGGATGGTTAGGGTTACGGAGGAATTGAAAGATGAGAAGAGAGAAGGTGAAGCAGTGAAGAAGAATGAGAATTGAGCGAAGATGAGTGAAATCCAAACGGAGAAGAATGAAGCGGGTTTGAAATTGAGTGAATCGATGATGTATGAGATCATGAGGCCGACGATGAGTGTAGCGGCGACGGTGGAGCCGCCGAGGTCGAGAAGAAACAAGGCGGAGGGAATGAGGGAGATTGCGATGAGGTAGTTGTGTGAGAAGGTGGTAGGGTTTTTGAGAGATCTAGAAGAAGAAGATGAAGATGAGAATGATGAAGATGGTGATGAAGAGAATTCATTGGAATTGAATCGATAAATGGTTTCTCTAGGGTTAGGGTTAGGGTTTGAGGAAGATGGTGAAGAAATTGAAATGTAGGGACGAAGTGAACGAGGTTGAAGCATTTTGGGTTCTGTGTTGACTCAGAATGAACTCGTTCGGACACTCTCCGGAGAGAAGAGAAACCCGCAGTAGAGAAGAAGCTGATAATTCCTAACTGAAACGATGGATGTGATTGTCGTTTTGGTATTTCTTAGATTTGGGTTGATTTAGTTGTAGAATTGTGGGCCTGGTGGGCTTTGATGGGATGAAAATTGAAAACAAAAATTGTTAAAGATAATCCCTCTACTTGGTGTTTTACCCCCTGAGGATCAGGATTGCGTGATTTTCCGGCGAAAAAGTCACCATGATTTTGAATCAATTTTGTCCGCTCGATATATCTAACGGTCAATAATAAGCCACGAGTACATAAGTTTATTTTAAAATTTTCAAAATTAAAATAAATCACCACCATCCAAACAACAAGAAAGACACATTGTTGGTTTAAAAGTTTTGTTCATCATCACCCATTGTCTTCCATGGAACCATCGTAAGCTAAATCATCTAACTAAAACACACATGGATTTAAATGATAGAGGGGAAATGTACTATCATTTAACTCCCTTTGAACTAGGAAAGCAAATTTTATTACATATATTAGGGGTGTATATGCGTTGTTTTGGTTGAGTTTAACTAAAATCATGATCCAACTCATACAAGATACACCGATTTGAGTGATTTAAAATAATCACCCACAATGTCATTAGGTTGGTTTGGATAAACCCACACATTTATGGATTGGATTGGATCGGATAGTGGGTTATTCAATTTTTTTCTTTTTTTTTCTTCCTTATATAGTTATAAATTGTGTCAAATCTTTTCTTAATAAATAGTTTAACATATTGCCGCTATTTTTTTTAAACATAAAATGTACAAATGCACGATAAAACTCATCATAAACATATTTGGAAAAACCAAAGTTATATTATGGTAATATCTATCATTGTATAAAATACTTACAACTTACAACTTACAACCACGTCTCCTGCATTTAAGGTAATTTTGACCGAATTTAAACTAAGCATTCAAGATTATGAATCCAGATATTGCAATTTTAAAATTATAAATAAATAAAATAAAGAGGCGATTAAATAGAATGGAACATCAGCATACCTCTACGGTGAAATTGTGGCTTTATTGTTGACTGATGCATGTGTTTTTCGATGGGACAACAAGAACAGTGGTCGCACATCAGGAGGACCTGAGAATGAAATTTCGTCACACAAAGTTTTTGCTTTGGATTTACTTTTGTGTTTAAGTTTTTTAAATACATTAACATGTGCCTTATTATTGACTCCTCAATTTATCATACAAACAAAAACATAATAATAAAAACAAATGTTTGTTTAAAATATATACTATTTAACGTCAATTCAACGAGTATCATTATAAATGATTTATGAAAGCTTAAAATATGATTTCAATTCAACAACTACCGATATAAATGTGCTGAAAATACCATTTTGCCCATATTCCTTTTGCTGAAATTTTGACAAAATTGAGACATGAGACATTTAGGGCCTGTTTGATTTGATTTTGTAAAACTGTATTTTAGTTTTTAAAATTTGAAAATAAGAAAATTTGTTTGGTAGTCTAATTTTATAAAATTGTTTTTGAAAACTATTCTCTATTGAGAGTTTTAAAAACTAAAAAACTAAAACAGGTTTTAGAGGTTTTGGTTTTTGGTTTTTAGTTTTGGAAATTATGATGAGGAAAAAACAAGGAAAAGTGGTACACTTTTTAAAACGATTTTTAAAAGTAGAATTACCAAACATGTTTTATTTTATTGTTTTTCTTCAAAACTCTTTTAAAATTAATTTATAAAATAGTTTTTAAAAACTATAAATTTTTCAATTTTTAGATTTTAGAAACCAAAAACAATTTCTCCAAACAAGTTTTTAACTTTTAAATTTTTAAAACGATTTTTAAAAACAGAGCTACCAAACAGATTTTATTCCATTAGTTTTTTTAAAAACAATTTTTTAAAACTGATTTATAAAATCATTTTTAAAAATAGAAAATCAAAACTCAATCAAACGAGCCCTTATTCTTCACTTTATTGATTTGTTAATGAGATTGCTTTAGTTTAGCACAAGCAACTATATTATTTTCTTTTTCTCCATAAAAGAGCAATTGTTTCTAACCACTTCTCTTAAAACACAATAACATATATGGATGTACAAGTTTGACATTTACTTTCTAATTCAACTTCACACATTTTCGATCAAGTGCAAGTTTTGTTTTTATTTTATTTTCCAGAATGAATAGGCTCTTTGAACTATTTAAATATGTTAATGACAAGAATGACTTGTGGAAATTATCGGTAAAAAAGTTAGACATAACTGGAGTGTCTTATCTACCAAAAATATCACTTTATAATGCTTTTCATTCTTATAAAGAAGGATTTTCATCACCTAATTTTATACAGCAAATTTCAATTACAAATATTAGGGTTATACATGGGTCGGTTGGATTGAATTTAGTCAAAACCATGACCAAATCCATACACAGTAGACCTATATGGGTGAGGTAAAATAATCACCTACAACATGATTGGGTCAGTTTGGATAAACACACAAATTTGATGGTTGGATTGGGTTAGATAGTGGATTTCCCATTTTTTTCCTTTTTTTTCTTCCTTATATAATAATAAATTATGTGTCACATTTTTTCATTATAAATAGTTTAACCTATTACCGCTATTTTTTAAACATAAAATATATAAATGCACGATAAAATTTATCATAAACATATTTGGAAAAATCAAAGTTACATACGGTAATACCTATAATTGTATAAAATATCTAAAAGTTACAATAATTAACATCAAAATAATCAAAGTGACACATTCTAAATAAGTTGAAATCATTACTTACCAAATAAAACAGGTTCAAAAGGTTGTAATTGGAACAATCAAGATCAAAGACATCAAAATCATAAATTATTAAATTACAAAAAATAGTCACTCAGTAACCCATGGATTATGTGGGTTGGGTGTGGGATTATCAATAACCCAATCATTTTGAATCATTTTTCATTTTTTAAAATCGTGTTCATCCAATCTAACCCAATTTTTTAGATCGGTTTGGGTGTGTTTACCGGGTTTATTCAATTTACTCAATCCATATACACCCCTGACAAATATAACCGTAAAGATGTCATATTAATACCAATTAACCACACCTCCTAGATTTAAGGTAATTTTGACAAAGATTTAAATTAAGCATTCAAGATTATGAATCCATATAATATCATTCCAAAAATTTAAAAATAAAATAAAAATAAGAGGAGACTAAAAAGAATGGAACATCAGCAAACTTCTACGGTGTTGTAGCTTCATTATTGACCGACGCATGTGTTTTTTGGTGGGACAACAAGAATAGTGGTCACACACCATGCCCAAAGAATGAAATTTGGTCGCAAAAAGTTTTTTCTTTGGATTCAATTTTGAGTTTCAGTTTTTGTAAATACATTAACATGTGTCTTATTATTGACTCCTCAATTTATAAGACAAACAAAAATATAATAATAATAACAAATATTTGTTTAAAATATATACTATTTAATGTCAATTCAACGAGTATCATTATAATTAATTTATGAAATCTTAAAACATGATTTTAGTTCAACATCTACCGATATAAATGTGCTAAAAATACCAATTTATCCATATTCTTTTTGATGAAATTTTGATAAATTTGAGAAATGAGACATTTATCTTTCACTTCAGCGATTTTCTAATGATACTCCTTTAGTTTAGCATAAGCAACTATAATATTTTATTTTTCTCCATAAAAGAGCAATTGTTTCTAACCACTTCTCTTAAAACATAATAACATATATGGATGTACAAGTTTGATATTTATTTTCCAGTTCAACTTCACACATTTCCGATCAAGCGTAAGTACATCATTATTTTTCTTCTTTTTTTCTTTTTTGTTTTCCTATATACATCATGTAACTTCACCATTTCACACATTATCAATCAAGCGCAAGTACGTCATTATTTTTCCTTTTCATTATTATTTTCCTCTATGCATCAAGTTCACTATGTTGTTTTATGTTTCCTTTTTAAAATAGGTGCCGAAACCATATATCAAGTTAAAATTGGAATTTAAGTATCAAATTTTGAAGGATAATCAGGCCACTAAAACAATCTTCATTAAAGCCCATTTATCGTCAATGTATAGTTTTTTTCGATTTGTACTTTTTAAAAATTATGTTTAAGTTCTCCACACATCTTTTTTCATCATAATTACATGTTTTGGTTTTTCGCCATAACCATTTTCATCCATACACATTCAAGTTTTGTTTTTATTTTATTTTCCAGAATGATGGGGTCTTTCGAACTTTCGAACTTTTTAGATATGTTAATGACAAGAATGACTTGTGGAATCTGTAAAAGTTAGACATAACTTAAGTGTTTTGTCTAACCAAAAATAGCACTTTGAAATGCTTCTCATTGTTGTAAAGAAGCATTCTCATCACCTAGTGGAATAACATGCCTAATTTTTTAAAGCAAAATTCCATTACAAATATTAGGGGTGTACATGAGTCGGTTTGGGTTGACTTTAGTCAAAACCATGATCCAACCCTACATGGTACACCGGTTTGGGTGAGGTAAAATAATCATCCACAACATCATTGAGTCGGTTTGGGTAAAACCATAAATTTGTGGGTTGGATTGGGTCGGATAGTGGATCACCCAATTTTTTATTTTATTTTCTTCCTTATATAATTATAAATTACGTGTCACATTTTTTCTTAATAAATAGTTTACTGTATTACCATTATTTTTTAAAACATAAAATGTATAAATGCAAGATAAAATTCATCATAAACATATTTGAAAAAACAAAAGTTACATTACGGTGATACCTATAATTGTATAAAATACTTGCAACTTACAAGAATTAACATCAAAAAAATCAAAGTGAGACATCCTACATAAGTTAAAATCATTACTTACAAAATAAAATAGGTCATTTTTTCATCTTTCTTTGGTCTTTATTCTTCATTTTTCTCCTCATTTACTTATTTTGATTTGTTTCTTCGATCAAAAACATGCAATGAGAGAGTGTCATCAGGTTGCTCCATGTAAAACTTATTTTGATTTGTTTCTTCGATCAAAAACATGCAATGAGAGAGTGTCATCAGGTTGCTCCATGTAAATTTACTCTTCTAAATCTCCATGAAGAAATGCAGTCTTCACATCTAGTTGGAAAATATAACTAAATTTTTTGCCTTAGTCGATACAGTACAACAATGAAGTTACGATATTGACTAATCCTCGACAATGGCGCTAAAAACTTGATGGGGCTATTCCGCAAGTGTACGGAATCAATCTTAGTTTTAAAAGATATCGAACCCACAAGGACCGATAATAAACTTTATCGTTATCTATTGATGCTATGTAAATCTAAGGCTATAAATCAAAAATAGGGGGAAACTAAAACTAAGAAGATTTAAAATAAAATAGATCTTGGAAAATATATCAAATAAGAGAGACTGAAATATGGTTTCCAGTGTATCTCTGGGACTCAATAAATTCTTGGCGTTGGCTATGTTTAAAATGTTTTTTGGGAGAAAATGTTAGTTTAAAAACACTAGCCTCACACTGTCGTGTTATTGGCCCGTGTTATACTTCTGAACCGTAAATGTCATGTTGTCGCTCCACACGTACAATTTTGAAATACTTTTTGAAAACTATTAAGTCTTAATTAATGTCTAAAGCGTTATCGCTGTATTTAGAAATTAAAGATCTGATTTTCATTGATCGGGTACTGGTCTCACACTGTCGTACTATTGACCCATACATGAGTGTTTTGAAATTGCTAATGCAGAAAATAGATCAAACATCAGTCTCGTATTGTCACACTACTAACTGATACTTGAACGATTCGAAATTATAGATGCAGAAAATTTATCGGATACTGGTCTCACACTGTCGTGTTGTTGACCAGTATCTAAATGTTTTCACTGTCATGGAAAACATTTTGAATATTAAATCTTAAAAACCAGAACCAGAAAAATAATATAAGACTAAAAGTTACGCTAATTAAATTTACCGAGTCTCATCGGAACGACGGTCATCACATAACGGAATCTATAAACTTAGCTAGACATAATATGCATATAACTCATATTATTATTATTGAACATATAAAACAAAAACATGATAGAGATGATATAGATATGAATTATGTTAGATTCAATATCACACGCATACAAGATCAGATTCAAGCATATAGTTACTAGTTAATAATAAAAGCATATAAAACTTACGAGAATTGTAATAATGTGAGAAATCAAATGCGGAAGAACTTGAATAAGGTAAAACTTCTAAATAAATATAACATCAAGATTAATATTCGACGATCTAAGTAGTGTAAAGAATTTTGAATACAAAGCAGTGTACTAATCCCTTAATGTGAACGATTAGTATTTTTTACGGTAAAATATACGCCTAATGAAAACTAGAAAAACTTGGATATTCAATTCTCCTAAAAACTAACTATATATAGTGTTACATATGCTGAACTGCAGTCCTGAACGTGTAAAAATTGCAGGAGGAAAATATGGAGGAATGAGGGAAGACTGGGTTTTTTCTATTGTAATTTTTCAGGGGTCGAACTGCATGGCGGATGCCATGATGCTTGTGGTGGTCGCCACAAGTGCAAAGTGAAGATCCTTACCGTTTTGTACTACACGATGCACACCATGGTATGTGTGGCGATCACCACAACTCTTTGACAACATCTTCTTCATTCCCTTTCTCTATCCAGTGGGCTCCATGACTGCCTGGTCATGGTTGGGGCCATGGCGAGCGTCATGTAGGTGACCATCAGTGTATTTTGTCCTTTTTTCCTTCCATTTTTCGTCGTTTTCATCTGATTTCTTCATGTACCAACTCCTACTTGTAAAGTATTTGAAACATACACAAATTACCAGCATAACACTACAAAATATGATAAAGTAACACTAAAACATGTGCAAATCAAGTCGAAATAAACTATGTGTTTCGGTGTTATCAACATCCTAACAATCCTAGCAATTCGACTACTTCATGTTTGAACATACTTCGCCTACAGCATGCAGGATCAACATGTGAACAGACTTCGACTACATGCTAAACCTTTGTCGAACCAAGAAGTTATCCTTGTTGAGACTAGAATTAGATCCAAATTCTCACAATAAGATGCATACTTTCATAATAAAATCCTCCAATCTTTTAAGTATTCTAAAAACTCCTATACTTTGGATTCTAAGACCACTTAGAGAAAATATAAGAACAAACTCTCACCCAAATGAGAATAACCAATTTATTTTAATATATATTATATGACCATATATATTATGCAAGTCACAATAAATGAAAATAACCATTCCTATGTTTGAAAAATAACAAAAACAATATAAATAACCTTGAAGTTTTCTGAAAATATTTTATTTCATATGTTATTTGGTAGATAATACACAAAATAAATATTAGATAAAATTATTACACATTTGTTATAACTAGTTGAAACCATTGACTTTGAGGATCATCCAAACAAGAAAGACTATCATCCACACATATGCATTTTTTCGTGACTATCTTAGGTGAAGTAGGGGACTCCCTTTCCAAGCACAAGTAATTTCCTTGTCTATCCAAAATACTCAAATGAAGATTTGATGCTGATAACTTTTTCCAAAAACTTTGCTTGCTCTTGCAATCACTTGAGAGCTTCACTTGAGACCCTTCACTAATTGCTTCAATGCAAGCACCATTTTCAACCAATTTAATTTGTTGTCCTTCTTGATTCCACTTACTTGGCCAATCACAATCACCCAATTCAAGTTTATGATTATTGCTTACTCTCACACATTGCCCACTTAATGGATGATATATTATATAGGATTTGCTTGAATTTGAACTTGGTTCTACAATTATGAAAATTAAAATCAACTTGTCATCATAAAATATTATTTATTTATATTCATAATTCAATTTTTTCTCGTAGTAAAAATCATAGTTTTAAATTGTGATCAGCATCGACAATTACGACATGATTTTTAAATCATGTGTGCGGTCGCATCAGATAATTTTGATCATGTTTATTCAAATCTTCAAACTAAAAATTAAAATTTCATAACCCTAAATTTCAATCTTCTATAGTAAAAATACCATACCTAGAAGCTTTTTGTGTAAGAGTTGAAATCTTTGTGGAAATTCTGCATATCGAAGTGATCTAAAATAAATATTCCATAAACCAAATGTCTCACTCACCCTAGTCTCATTCTTTCTAACATAATATGCACCTTGTGCTGCCCACAAAGCCCAATCCAAATCATTACCAACAAGATAAACCATCATACAAGACATAAATCTTTGGTTCATGTTATCCAAAATTTCCATGTTCATACCAAATTCACTCATAACCAATGCACTTGGGTTGGAACCACTCATGAGAAATCCAGCTTTATCAGTCAATCCATTCATTACATTGGCACATTTTTGGTTTAATGGTTTCTCAATCCAATCACTTCGTGGCCCACTTGACCAAGCATAAGAATGTACCTCGTACACCAATTTGTTACCTATGCTTGTGTTTAAAGGATTTGTTTTCAAGAAACTTAAATCAGTGTCATAGCTCAAGCCTGATACAAAAACAAGAACATTTGGATTTGCATTGTAAACTGTTATAGCTCCTTGGCTCATGTATTTGTGCCAATTTTGTTGGTTTTGATTTGGACCTCTTAGTTCATTTCTTAGCCCTATTGCCACAACCTATATAATTCAAAAACCAACCATTAAAGAGATGGTTTTTTTAATATGTCAAAATAATGGATTTATGTACCTATAACTCTTGAAATATTTGCGTAATATTTTATAATCTCTAAACATTTTTTTTATAAAAAAGAAAAGAGATTAGGGATGGCAAACGGGCATGCATGTCCCATTTAGGGTTCCTCCACAAAAGTTAAAAAACACAAGATGTACTGGATATAATTGAATATGCAAGCCTAAAATTTTGATTTATCTTGCAAAAAATGAGGATGTGGCGGGACAGGCTCACGGGAACTATACCTTTAAAGCTTAAATTTACAAAATTTTATTTTAATGTCAGCACTCGCAAAAGCCTGCAAAAATTTAACGGGACGAGGCTATCATATTAGAGAGTGTGGCCCTTAAAAAATGGTTCGTCCCACAGAAAAGTGTGGGTAAAACAGACATGTCTTTCCTCTAGAAGGACCATGTTTTGATCATAAGGCTATTGATAAAACTTTAAATATGCAAGTCGTTGATACTTATAATTTTTTTATTATAAAATTAACATAATAAATATATTTTTAGAAGAGATAAAATACTATTTTTATATGAACCTGGGATTTTCCTTTGACGCGATTGGCAACATTGGAAAGTCCTTCTAACCATTCTTTAGGGTCAAAATCTTTGTCACCAAAGAACCCATTCCCATCATTACCATCACAACACCATTTAGGATCACTAACATGATTATCAACCAAAACCATCATATCTTGTTTTCCAAACTCATCAATCACCAAATCAAAGGCTTCCACAACTGTAATATTCTCTAAAGAAGGATTATAAAATCTAATTGTTAACCTAAAATCAATGAGATTCAATTTGTCAAAATTTTCTCCAACTTTATACATTGAATAACGTGTAAACATATGTGTAGCCCATGTGTATCTAACACAATTAAATCCTAATTCCTTCAATTGAGATATAAGATTTTGTAAGGATATTGTGTCAAGACCCTCACCTATCATTGCATTTAGGTGGCTTGACCAATTAACACAATGTAACTTTACCCTTTTTCCTAACTCGTCTACTATCCATCTTTTGTTGGTTGAGAGAGGAAGAGAGTTTGAAATTGATGCAAAAATTGAAAATGACAAAAGTAAAATTAAGAACAAATGTTTTCCTATCCTCATTTTTCTTAATATTATAATATAAAATTGGTTTTGTTTTCAATTAATTGAATTACATAGTATTTTATCTTGTGCTTATATAATTTTTTTTACCAGAGTGTCTGGGGATAATAAACTTAATATAATTTTTTTGGCCAGAGTGTTTGTACCATGATAATGAGCTTAATATAAATGATAAGATAAAATCTACTTTATTTTTCTAATTATAGTATGGATATGTTTTAAAATAAGACATCTATAATTGTCTATACAGAGAGATTTGAGTTAAGGTACATGTATAAAAGTAGTTTTACAACAAACAACAAGTTAAATCTATAAAATTTTAAATATAATAATATTCAAATAAATTTATAATATATTAAAAAAGATTCTTAAAAATTGCATCACATCAACTCAAAATAAAACCGCACATCTCATATACGAATACTTGTTTAAACATTGAACCAAACATGAAAATTTAAAAGTGAATCTTGACCCCGATGTCACAATATTATAGTCTTATTACAACTTAAAACACACTAAAAGACTTAACACGTCAGCGTATAAATACAACTAGAATAAAGTGGATTGGTCTTATACATCATCCTAAATAACCTTATAGCAATGCAAATATTCATTAGTCTCAATATGAGGATACCATTCACATAAGTTCAAACCATAGGAACATAGAAACGGGTGGGTGAGAATACATTCTAAAAATTATAAGGTATAATAACAATAAAGGATAATATAGATCAAAACTCACAATCAATACGGTAATCACATAACATTACACAAATAATACAATATTACACAGAGTTACACGACATGACACAGTATACACATGAATGCTTATACAATAGACATCATCCTCTACTCCATATGCATGTGGTACCAGTCACATAACTCATGGCATATTCTGGAAAGACATGTGGACTACATTATATACCACGACACTCTTCTTGAATTATATTGTTTAAGAGGGCATGTGAGCTAGGATCTGTACTAAACACGCTCTTTAGACGCTCATAGACTCTAATCAATCTAGGAGTACAGACGAGCTACATATGCATTATAACACTCTCGTTAAACTCTAATCTAGGAGGACATGCGTGTTACGTTCGTATTACAACACTATCTCTAGACTCAAAATTCTAGGATGACATGAGAACTACATCTGAACTACGACACTCTTTATGATTTGTATTAATTATATTTTTTTCAATTGATCATTTTCTTTCCTGTTAGATCTAAAACATTGAACGTCAAATCAATCAATAAAATTTTCCACCAATGATTTATAATTTAAAATTTCTAATTCAACTCCCTTACTCTCACTTCTCTTCTTCATCTTTATTTTTCTTAACTGATTTTTTTAATTGTGTTGATATGTGTATCTTTCTCTTATTATTAGTGATAATCCTCCGGTTTTAATTTTTTTTTTTTGTCTTCTATTTTTTTATTTATATTTATAAAAGAAAAGAAAAGAAAAGAGATAGAAGAATAAAATTTCTTTCTTTCAAATTTCTTATTTTGTTAAGATTAAACATTGTTAAATTTCAATAAGTGAATTAAATATATTTATATCTTTCATTTTCTTTTGACACATTTGTTTTTTAACATGTTTTTTTTCACTCTTTGATGAAAGATTTTTATAAAAGGTTTAAGGGTCACTCTTTGAATGAGTCTTTCTACAGTGAATATTTTTTAAAAGATATCTTAAGGGAGTCCTCTACCTTATTGAGGAGGCATGGTTTGATTAGAGTATTCTATAAATATTAAATATATTTTTAAAAGATATTAAGAAAAAATACATAAAAATAAATAAAATATATCTTAGTTGTGGTGAACATACAACCTAAATTAATAAATATAATGATAGAATAGAAAGATGGATGGAAGAAGAAGTTATAATGGAGAAAAGATAGTGCTAGAAACATAATGGTTAAGTTATTGAAAAATAAATTAAAAAACAATTTTATTACAAATTTAATGAGATGAAGCGTTATGCATTCAAGTAGTGATTATTATTATCTAACCTAGCGTTCAAACGGGCACTCCGTGCCCGTTTGTCCGTTTTTTTACTGTGCTAACGCGTGAAAATATTAATAGCGTCTTTTTTTATATGTTTGGTTTTAATATAAATTATTTATATGATGAATTATATTGGTATTTATTCATATATATATATATATATATATATATATATATATATATATATATATATATATATATATATATATATATATATATATATATATATATATATATATATATATATATATTAAGTTTTGTTTGCAATATGTAATATTCACGCATTAAATTTTGTTTGAATTGAGAAAACTGCATTTTGGCGTGACTTTGTTCAACCAATTGTGAGTGGAATAATTTGGTGATTAGGAATACCATATATTATGAAAAAAAGAAAATACGTTACACCAAAATTAAGTTTTATCTTTATATAATTTTATAGATAGTTGAAAATCATAAAAAGATTTAGATAAAATAAGACAAAATTTGTTTAATAAATAATTAAACATAAATGTTAACAGAGACATTAAGTGACATTGTTATATTTTTTATTGCGCAAATGCGTAGAAATATTAAGAATGTCTTTTTGAAAAAATTAATTTTAATATACATTATTTATATGATCAAACATGTGATATCTGTTCAAATATATATTAAATTTTATTTATAATATGTAGTATTATGTCAATGTTTGAAAATTAAAATAGATATGTTATTTTTAAAATTATCAATAAAAATGCATTATTCAGCCTATAAAAATATATAGATTAAATAATTAAAAATTATATTTCTCAATTTACTAAACAAATAAACATAAACATAAACATTAACTCTCTCTCTCCTCTTCCTCTTCCCCTCTCTCTATCTTCTTTTCCCTCTTCCTCTCTCTCCCTTCCTACCTCTTTCTATCCCTCTCTCCCTCCCTCCTTCCATCTTATATATGCGTGGTGTAGTTGAGAGTAACCTAAATTTTAAAAAACAATAAATAAAAAAAATTAACATTTAAAATAAATGAATTCATAAATATTCAAAATTAATTTATACATAAAAACATAAAAATTGGAAAGAAACAAAAATCGAAACATATTAATGTAAGAAAAAAAGTTTAAGCAAAAAGAAATAAAAGAGAGATAATATATAGTGACAAGTTCTTTGATACTCATGATAAGTAATTGAGTATCGGTGTCTTTAATGGAATTCGATTTAACATATTAATTTATTTTTTAATAAAATGAATATCAAAAGTGATATTATTTAATTGAATGAAAGTATCAATAGTCAATTAAATTTAAGTGTTCCAGAGTGTTTATCATGAATAGTATTGTTTGTATAAAAAAAATAGAAGAGAGATAATAAATATAATTGTTTGTAAAAATTGTAACTTCTTTGTATTTTATGTTTTAGAGAGATAATTAAGTACTTCAGAATATACAATTATTATTTAAAGTTATAGATAGTCATTGATAGAATAGATTAATCTTATCATCTATATAATTTAATTTGGAGTAGAATGTATAGATATAAATACGGAAAATATATTACAAATTGAAAAAAAATATCCAAACAAAAATATCATAAGTTCTCTTCATTTAGTAGTATCCCCTCTTTATCAAAGAAAAAATGAAGATTAAAGATTATTACCGTTGCATTCTTTCTCCATTGTTGAAGAGACGTTTAATTATTTTAATGTGCATGTGATTTGCATTACATCCTCATGCCAAAAACACTGAAGAACATAAATTCCAAAATAAAATTTTGAAACTTAATAAGGAACAAAAATCATAGAGAAAGAAATAATCCTCACCGATAATTATGGAGAATTAGTGAGGGAGAAAAAAATTAAAAAAGTAGATTACTTTAATATTTGTAGTAGAGATTAATATATATTCAGAAGGCTAACCTCCTTAAATATAAGATGTAGAATTTGACGGTAACTTCTACATAAAAAAATATCTAATTTTTATATAATTTTTATTTCAATAATTTATTATTATGTTTAGGGTAAAATGGTATATTGTTATAGATGAATTGATGGTAAAATTGAAAGAAAGAAAAAGGTTACATCAAAATAATGTTTTCCCTTTGTATATTGTTATAGATAGATTATAGATTATAGATATAGATATAGGACTTCAACTCACATTTAATTTATTATTAACACTTTAATGTATTATCTGTTATACAACAGTGACACAACAATTTTGTAACTATAATGAATAAACAAACCAACTTAATTTATAATTAGGAAAAAAATCATATCCAATATACTTATAAATTTTCCTTTTATGTACATTTTAAACTGTTTTCATTTCTTTGGCATAAAAATATATTAGCATATATAAAAAATGATAAAATATTATCATTGAAAATGATAAAAGATTATCATTGAAAATGATAAAAGATTATCATTGAAAATGATAAAGAGAGAAACTGAATAGAAAAAGAAAAACTTACAAATTCTAAATAGAAAAGTGAAATGCAAATGGAGATCTTTTTTATAAATTTGAATAGAAACATGAATGAAGAAAAAAAATAATGTAACAACTCTAGAAAATAATTTTTGTAATTTATAATTTGAATATAAATATTTAAAATTAAATATTTATGTGTATTAAAAAAAACAATTTTTTATTGTTACATCTTAGTTACCATCACCACCATAAAATTGTGTCATTTTTTTCTTCCTTTTACCCCGGTTAAAAGATTAAAAAATATTAAAATAGAAATGAGAAAGAAAAAAAAGAACATGTAGAAGTAAATCAACCAAAAAAACTATAATAAATATGTAAGAGAATTTCTAATATTTCAAAAAGAAATCAACAAACAACAATATGAATGTGTACTGCGACAATTTGTTCTATTATTGGTTAACTATTAAGAATGATTAAAAATGTGTCAATAAAAAATGATAATTATCATAGGAACTTACTTAATAGAAATGAGAAATATGCTAGAGAAATGAAACTGGCATTTGATAACCTCTTTTCTTCCACTATCACACATAACATCATTTTTGGAGAAAAATGAAGATCAAGAAGAAACAATAGTTGCAATATTAATAAGGGTCATTTTATCACACAATTTGAAAGTGTAAATCGAAGATGGTAGTTATTGAAGGAAGTTACATGATAAAATGAAAAATATGAGATTTATAAAAATGTTGGTTTTTCATTCTTATAAAATAAAAAGATACGGTTAATATTATGTGGAAGTTACTTCCCACTCTAAAGGGGGAGTTATATTATATTTGTCATGAAATAGGATAACCAAAAATATCTATTAAGAATTGAAGGGAAAAAAATAAAATAAAAATAGTAAAGCATATAATTGGTAAAAAAAATATGCTATTATTCAAGGATAAATTTGGAATATGAAAAAGAGTCACTCCAAAATTATTTATCCTCTTTATATATACTAATAGATGTGGTTATCATATATAGTGGTGTTGGAGGAAGTTATTGAGTATATTTGATGTGTTGGAGGAAGTTATTTGATGTGTTCATGGAGGTTACATATTTAATAAATGATTTTCTTTTTGTATTTTTATTTTAATTTAATAATTGGTAGGAATTGTAACAATTGATAAAAGTTAAAATTGAATGAAAAAAATATTAGAACATAAAGACTCAAATTGAAGGTTTGACAATGGTGGAAGATAAGAAATTGGGGAAGATGAAGTTGAGAGAGAGTTAGAGAGAACAAAATGATATTGGATGAATAGTAAATTTTAGCATTAATTGGATTTGGGAATATTACAAGAGTATTTATACATTGAGAGAATAACAAAAAATACAACTCAAAATATAACTAAAGTGACCCAACAATTAAATTATGTTATTTTTGGAAAACTAGCCGGTAATAACAGATATTTAATTGCATTTAACACACCATCTCACTTTAGTTGCTCCAAGTCCACCATGCTCAAGCACTTCTTCAGCCTCTTGAACACATCATTTGTCACACCCTTTGTCAACAAATCCGCAACTTGGTCTTCGCTTCGGCAATAGCTTAATCTAAGCTTTCCATCACCGACCAATTCTCTCAAATAATAAAACCGCATCTCAATATGCTTGCTCCTTCAGTGTGCAATCGGATTCTTCGTGAGATTTATTGCGGAAATATTGTCTACAAACAGTGGGGTGACAACATCATCACCACATCCAATTCCTTCAATAGATTCATAAGCCACGTAGCTTGACAGACACCTAACGACGCTGCAATGTACTCGGCCTCACAAGAAGAGAGTACTACAACCGGTTCCTTTTTCGAACACCAAGAGATTGGTGCACTACCAAACATAAATATGTACCCTGTCGTTGATTTTCGGTCATCTTTATCTCCGTACTAATTAGAATCGGTGTAGCCAAGTAAATTGCACTTACGCCCCGTGTCTGATGCGGGAAAGAGAATTCCGCAGCCAAGAGTACCTTTCACATATCTAAGGATCCTCTTGACCGCCGCCAAGTGAGACACCTTAGGTCTCTCCATGAATCTACTCGCAATACCGACACTAAAAGCCAAATCTGGTCACGTATTGCACAAATACCGTAACAATCCAATCAAGCTCCGGTAAAGCGTTGGATCGACATCATCATCCTCCTCACTTTTGGACAGCTGCACTCTAGCCTCACAAGGTGTAATATAGGCATTACAATGCTTCATATCACACTTTTTCAAAATATCTAGAGCATACCTCCTTTGGTGCATAAGCATCCCCACTTTTGACTTGTGAAACTATATGCCAAGGAAGTAATTCATGACACCAAGGTCCGTCATCTCAAACTCTCTCATGAGCTCACTTTTGAACCTTGAAATACTCTTGTCGGCTTCCCGTAATCAAGAGATCATCAACATACAAGCAAAGTATAATAACACCATCATCCGTATCCGATCTCACATAAACTCCATGTTCGGATACACATCGTTTGAAACCAATGTCAATAAGAAATCCGTCAATACGTTTGTTTCAAGCTCTTGGAGCTTATTTCAAACCATACAACGCCTTGTGTAGCTTGTAATACTTCATCTCTTGATTTTTTATCACGAAACCGGGTGGCTGCCCCACATAGACTTCCTCAACAAGAGGACCATTCAAAAACGCAGATTTTACATCCATTTGGTAAATCATCCAACTGTTACTATGCGCAATACCAACAATCAAAGGAATAGTCTCTAATCTAGCCACCAGTGCGAATACCTCCTCATAGTCTATACCTTCTCGTTGCAAGAACCCCTTCGCCACTAATCGAGCTTTATGCTTGATTACTTCACCTTTGGGATTTGCTTTAACCTTATAGACCCATCACACACCTATCGGTTTCTTTCCAAGTGGTAAATCGACCAACTCCCAAGTACTGTTTTTCTCAATAGATTCCAGCTCCTCTTTCATTGCACATATCCACTTAGGATCACTTAAGGTTTCTCCCTCATTTACCGATTCGGATTCGGCCATAAGCGCAAAATGAACAAAATCACCATCAGTATTCACTTTGTTATCTTGGAATCTTTCATAATCTCGGAGTTTATGAGGCAAGGCTCTTTGCCTCACTGGTCTACCATTATTAACAAAATCACTTTATGCTACTGTAGGTGTTGGTACAGCGGTGTCGGAAGCCTCCGGATCAACGATTTTAAAAAACTGTTGTTGTTGTTTTTCTGTGAGTAACCGGTTAGTGCTTCATTTTTTGCACTTTTTACTTCATCAAAAGTCACATCCCGGGTTATGACGATCTTCCGATTTTTTCCATCGAACAACTTGTACCCTCCAGTAGAGTGATATCCTACAAATATCATCTTCTCACCCTTATCATCCAATTTCTTCCGAAGTTGGTTCGGTACATGACGATATGCAATTGATCCAAAAACGTGTAAATGATTCAAATTCGGTTTGAAGCCACTCCAAGCCTCTTCCTATGTGAGTTTCTCCAGCTTCTTAGTGGGACACCTATTCAACAAGTAGGTGGCTGTAGACATGGCCTCACCCCACAATTCCTTAGGCAAATATTTCCCACAAAGCATACAACGCACCATGTTCATTATTGTATGATTTTTCCTCTCGGCAACCCCGTTTTATTGAGGCATATACGGAGGCACCACCTTACATACAATTCCCTCAAGATCACAAAACTTCCCAAACTCACTAGAGGTATACTCACCTCCACCATCCGTTTTGAGAATTCTGAGCTTCCGACCGCTTTGGCGCTCCACCATGGATTTGAAATTCTTGAAAACTCCAAATACCTCATCTTTTCTCTTGATAAGATATGTTCAAAGCTTCCTACTAAAATTGTCAATGAATGTAACAAAATATCGATTGTCACCATAAGTCTCTACTTGCATCGGTCCGCAAACGTCGGAACATACCACCTCAAGTAAGCCTTTGGTTCTTCGACCTGCATCTTTGCTAAACACATTCTTGTGTTATTTAGCCTTCACACATTCCTCACACAATTCAGTTGGAATACTAATGTGTGGCAGCCCCGTTACCATTTCACTTTGTTGCAACATTCTTAGATCCCTAAAATTAAGGTGACCAAGACGGTAATGCCATAACCATTCATCTCTACTTGCCGCAGTAGCTAGACAATGATGCTCCATAACCTTTAACTCAACCTTAAAGGTTATATTGGCAGCCATCGATGCTTTTAGAATCAACACACCATTTGAATCCAAAGCGCATAAAATCTTGTCCTTCAAACGAATTTTGATTCCTCTTTCAAGTAATTGGTCAATGCTTAAAAGATTACACTTAATTCCCGGTATATACAAGACATCTTTGATCCTTGAATTTCCACAATTCCTTTTTCCGATCAAAACATTTCCTACCCCTTCGGTGCTTAAAGTGGTGTCGTCGGCAAATTTGACTTTACTTTTTGCCGCTTGATTGATTTTCACAAACCATTCTTTTCGACCCGTCGTATGTGTTGAACAACCGGAATCCAAGTACCACTCATCTCTCCCTTGGAATCCATCACGAACGGTAACTAATGCACTTCGATCCGAATACGTTTTCTCGCTATTTTCCGGAACGGTACAACTGCTGTCCCGCAAACTGTCACTACTGTAGTTGCTGCCCGGAACATCCATAATGCCATAACTCTCCTCTGTGATCATTACTAGAAGTGTATCCTCATCTGTTGGTGTAAGCCCTAGAGGCCAATACATTTTGGTACTTGTATCGAATAATAAAAGGCATTCTCTTTATTATGATTGATTAATAAAGTCCCTGGAATAGATAGTCCGTTTAATGTATTAAGTGTGACTTAATCATGAGAACACATTAAACATAAGGACATTATTCCTAAAGTATCCGTAGTCGAGCTTTAGTGTGAAGTGGGATAACATTAAAGCATTAAGACTATTATGTTTGTAGATTGATGATCACATCTCATGGATCATAGATAAAGAGTTATCAAGTCTTAAACATAGGTATGAATATTAGGAGTAATATTTATACCGGATTGACCCGCTATGAGAATACTATATAGAAAGTTATGCAAGGTGTCATAAGTTATTCTCATGGTGATAATAGTGTATTCCACTCTTCGACCTGAAACCACTATGGATCCTAGATGTAGAGTCGAGTGTTTTATTGCTGATCCAACATTGTCCGTAACTGGATAACCATAAAGACAGTTGATGGGTACTCCACGAAGCATGCTGAGGGACATGAGTGACCTAGATGGAATTTGCCCATCCTGCATAACAGGATAAATGTCTATGGGCCCAATATTGAATTGGACAAGGATGGCACGGTCTATGCCTTGTGTTCAATATAGACATAAGGGCAAAAGGGTAATTATACACATAATTATTATCACAGATGGTTTTGTCTGATCACATGACATTTTCGTGTCTTGGGTAGCAGTGATGTGTTGCTAGATACCGCTCACTATTTATTATGTTAAATGCGTGATTTAATATAATTGTCAACGTCACGAAAACCTACAGGGTCACACACAAAGGACAGATTGATGAGAGATAGAGTAACTAAGGAATACCGTAAGGTACGGTGCCCTTAAGTGAGTTATAGAACATCGTAAGGTACGATGTACTTGAGTAGAATACGAAATATGGTAAGGTACCATGAGCTTAAGTGATTTTGGACATATTATAAGATATGGGCCAAAATACACTTAAGTGGGCTTTTAGCTTGAAGCCCACACAAGTGGTTCTATAAATAGAACCCTTGTGCAGAAGCAAAAATTTGCGGTTGCATTCTTTTCGTTTTCACTCTCTCTCTCTCTCACACTCAAAGCCTTCATTCGTACCAGCTAGCACTGAGATTGAAGGAACCCGTTCGTGTGGACTGAGTAGAGACGTTGTCATCGTTCAACGTTCGTGATCGCTCCGTGGATCTGCATCATAGGTTTTGATTGTCACAAGAGATCTGCACCAAAGTTTTCAATCATCACAAGAGGTAAATATTCTATCACTGATCATGACCATTCGTAAGGATCTCTAAAGGAGAAAAATTTAATTTCCGCTGCGTTTTGGACCGCAATTCTCCTCCAGTGGTATCAGAGCCACTTACGAAACCATGACTCGGATAGCTGTTTATTTTCTGTATTAATATGATTAAAAGAAAGAATGAATCAATTAATTAAACGGGTAATTAAATTTGGCATCATGAGTGTACGAGTTGGATGATTGATGTTGACTATGCTTCGGAATCAGACATTAGTATGGTGAAGCAGCGATACATCGATCGTCCATAGGTTACACAATTGAGACCGATCAACTTATATATGATATAAGTAATCCTAATGCAAAGTACGGTATATGTGATATACTGTTTCTGTTTCATTCATTCGAACACTAAATGATTGTTTTCCTTTGAGCGATCAATGGTCATTTGCTTCAGAATCCGACATTAGTATGGTGAAGCAATGACCTGTTGATCAATCATACTGAATCAATAATCGAGGTGTGTTTGACGGTCTGAAATTGGCGCATTAGGGTTGGTGACAGCGCAAGGGTTGTGCCGTCAAGGAGTTGTCAATTTAGGGTTTTTTGGAACACGTGTGTTGACTGTTTCAAAGTTTGTTATTTGGCCGCGTGAAGCTCGTGTGACGAGCGTAACAAGCGTAACAAACTGGATGTCGTGTGATCGGTCGCCGAAATTTAATTTGGTTTTAATTAATTAAAGGAATTAAAATTTAATAATAACAATGTGTTTATTATTATTGCCTTGTGGTGATCAGTTATGGTCTTAGTTGTTCTTTATTTTGTTTTGGGTTTTTTAAATACGACCTGCGTGTCGTGCCTCTCCTTTTGATCTCTTAATGTAACTTCTTTTCTCATCTCAAACCCTCGTATGTAAAACGAGTTTCTTCTGGAATGTAATGTTATGAATAAAGAGAAGAAGACAATGTTATGAAGAAAGAGAAGATTTCAATATCAAAGAAGGACAATCTTGAAGATATTGCTTGGAGAAGCTTAGAGAAGAATTCAATATTAAAGGAGGACAACCTTGAAGATCTTGCTTGGAGAAGCTTAGATCGTTGTAGGTTAGCTTAGGTTCTCTCATTGGCTTGGGAGAACAATTGCGCTAGGGGCCATAACTGTTTCATTGTGTATGTATGTTGATGCATGTGAATGTATGTGAATGTATGTTGATGCATGTGAGAGACGATTTATATGATAAACAAGCCGGTGAGATCAGTATAATTGCAATTCCCTCAAAATTAAATATTAAGTTTATGCTTTCCAAGTTTTAACACTCATCAAGACTAGTAATGGATAATGTAGGTTTCGCCTACGCGAGGTGCATGATCTATATATTAGTAAGGTGCGATGGGATAATTGTAATATCCAACTGTTAAAACAATGGGTCAAACTTAACTAAACAAATTATAATAATATTATATGTGTTTGCTTTCCAAGTTTTAGCACTCATCAAGACTGGTATCGGATATGTAGGTTTCGCCTACGCGAGGTGCATGTTTTGTATTAGTTAAGGTGCGATGGGATAATTGTAATATCCAACTGCTAAAACGATGAGTCAAACTTGATTATAATTTTCTTATATATGTTTAGAAGCAAGAGTTGGGAATAATCCATATGATGGATTGGAATAAGGAGTTATTCACCCAATTGATATTTTCGAGAGTTGTATGAGATACAATTGGAAGGAGTTCCTACCTAAATAACCTAGTTTTGTGTAATCCGCCTACGCGGACTTAGAACGAAGTGAAATATGGATCTCGACCCACTAGAAAATCTTCCAACGGGATTTTCCGAATCAAATGATGAGGGTCATTTGTATTGAGTAAAATAGTGGGAGCATATTTAATTAAAGGCCTGATTAAATATGTCAATGATACTTATATTTTCATTAATCCTTATGTAGATTACCATGACAGCAAACACCTCTAACAACATCTTGCGATCAATCCTTGACAAGGAAAAATTGTCTGGGACAAATTTTCTGGATTGGCACCGAAACCTGAGGATTGTCCTCAAACATGATAAAAAGCTGTATGTCTTGGAGACACCTGTTCCTGAAGAGGAACCTCCTAGTTCTGCGCCTAAGGCAGAAAGAGATGCTTATAAGAAGCATGTCGATGATGCCAATGAAACTGCTTGTCTCATGCTGGCTACCATGAACTCAAAATTGCAAAAGCAACATGAGAACATGTCAGCATTCGATATGATCGAACACCTGAAGTTGCTCTATCAAGAGCAAGCAAGGCATGAGAGGTTTGAAGTTTCAAAAGCCCTTTTTCAAAGCAAGTTAGCTGAGGGAGCCCCTGTAGGTCCCCATGTACTCAAGATGATTGGGTATGTGGAAAACCTTGAGAGATTGGGTTTTCCCCTCGAAAAGGAACTTGCAACTGATTTGATCTTGCAATCGTTGCCAGATAGTTTCAGTCAATTTGTCCTAAATTTCAATATGATTGATATGGACAAATCTCTTCCTGAACTGCTCGCCATGTTAAGAACTGCCGAGCAGAATCTGAAGTCAAAAAGGAAGTCCATTCTGATGATCGGAAATGGAAAGAGACATAACAAAAGACCCACTAAGCATGGTGATAAAGGGAAGGGCAAGGAAGTTGCCAAACCCAAACCCACCGTTGATGCTTTGAAGCCTAATGGAGGCATAGCAAAAGAAGGCACCTGCTTCCATTGCGGTAAGACCGGACACTGGAAGAGAAACTGCCCAAAGTACCTGGAAGATAAGAAGAATGGAGTAGAGACTTCAACTTCAGGTATTTTTGTTATTAATTCATCTACTTCTGCATCATGGGTATTAGATACTGGATGCGGTTCTCACACTTGTACAAATGTGCAGGGGCTGAAAGGGAGTAGAGATTTGGCAAAAGGTGAAGTTGACCTACGAGTTGGCAATGATGCAAAGGTTGCTACTTTAGCCGTAGGATCTTATTAACTTTACCTAGTGGTTTTATAATTCAGTTAGAGAACTGTTATTATGTATCTGCAATTAGCAGGAATATTATTTCCATTTCTTGTTTGGACAAGTTTGGTTTTTCATTTATAATAAAGAACAATTGTTGCTCAATTTATTTGAATGATATATTCTATGCTACTGCACAAGTGAGCAATGGACTATATGTCCTTGATCTCATAATGCCAACTTATAACATTAATACTAAAAGGATGAAACCTAATGAGTTAAATCCATGATGAGTCACGTTGATCTTCCAAACTCCATTTGCGGACATGCACTATTGACAACAGCTTACACACTTAACCATGTTCCATCCAAAAGGTTAATAAGACACCATATGAGATATGGAATGGTAAGAGACCACATATGTCTTACATAAAGATTTGGGGTTGCGAGGTTTATGTGAAACGACAAATTTCAACTAAGCTTGAGCCCAAATCTGACAAATGCTTATTTGTGGGGTATCCTAAAGAAACAAGAGGGTATTACTTCTACAATCCTTCTGAGGGCAAAGTGTTTGTCACTCGAACTGGAGTTTTCATAGAAAATAATTTTATTTCCAAAGGAACCAGTGGGAGGAAAGTAGAGCTTGAAGAAATTCAAGAATCACAAAGCATCGACACACCTATGGAGGAATTGGAGCAGGAAACACAAGTAGTTGTGTAAGAGCAACCTGCTCAAGTAGAACAAGACCAGCGTAGGTCAGGCAGGATACGTCACCTACCTGAGATATATGGCTCAAGGTGATGTATCACTCATGGATCAAGATGAGCCTGTGACCTACTCATGGAATTTTCGTTTTGATGAAACAGTAAAACAATATGGATTAATCAAGAACGAAGATGAGCCTTGTGTCTACAAGAAGGTTAGTGGGAGCATGATCGTATTCCTGGTATTATATGTAGATGACATATTACTCATTGGAAACAATATCCCTACCCTGCAACAAGTAAAGTCTTGGGTGGGGAAATGCTTTTCTACGAAGGACCTAGGTGAAGCAGCCTATATATTAGGAATCAGAATCTATATAGATAGATCATGAAATGCTTGGCCTAAGTCAGAGTACATAGACAAGGTGCTGAGACGCTTTAATATGAATGATTGCAATGGTTATGTGTTTTGCTTAAATGGTGGCGCTGTGAGCTTGAAAAGTTCAAAGCAAGATACAGTTGTTGATTCTACAATCGAGGCCGAGTATATTGCTGCCTCAAGTGCAGCAAAGGAAGCTGGTTGGATCAAAAAGTTCATTAGCGAACTTGGCATAGTCCCTAGCATTGTGGATCCCATTGGTCTCTATTATGATAACAATGGTGCTATCGCACAAGCCAAGGAGCCTAGATCTCACCAACGATCCAAACACATACTTAGGCGTTATCATCTCATTCGAGAGATAATAGATAGAGGAGATGTGAAAATATGTAAAGTACCTACACTTAACAATATAGTTGACCCACTGACAAAGCCTCTTACGCAGCCGAAGCATGATGGCCATACTAGATCAATGGGCATACGGGGTATGCCTGATTGGCTCTAGTGCTAGTGGGAGATTGTTGGTGTAAGCCCTAGAGGCCAATACATTTTGGTACTTGTATCGAATAATAAAAGGCATTCTCTTTATTATGGTTGATTAATAAAGTCCCTGGAATAGATAGTCCGTTTAATGTATTAAGTGTGACTTAATCATGAGAACACATTAAACATAAGGACATTATTCCTAAAGTATCCGTAGTCGAGCTTTAGTGTGAAGTGGGATAACATTAAAGCATTAAGACTATTATGTTTGTAGATTGATGATCACATCTCATGGATCATAGATAAAGAGTTATCAAGTCTTAAACATAGGTATGAATATTAGGAGTAATATTTATACCGGATTGACCCGCTATGAGAATACTATATAGAAAGTTATGCAAGGTGTCATAAGTTATTCTCATGGTGATAATAGTGTATTCCACTCTTCGACCTGAAACCACTATGGATCCTAGATGTAGAGTCGAGTGTTTTATTGTTGATCCAACGTTGTCCGTAACTGGATAACCATAAAGACAGTTGATGGGTACTCCACGAAGCATGCTGAGGGACATGAGTGACCTAGATGGAATTTGCCCATCCTGCATAACAGGATAAATGTCTATGGGCCCAATATTGAACTGGACAAGGATGACACGGTCTATGCCTTGTGTTCAATATAGACATAAGGGCAAAAGGGTAATTATACACATAATTATTATCACAGATGGTTTTGTCTGATCACATGACATTTTCGTGTCTTGGGTAGCAGTGATGTATTGCTATATACCGCTCACTGTTTATTATGTTAAATGCGTGATTTAATATAATTGTCAACGTCACGAAAACCTACAGGGTCACACACAAAGGACAGATTGATGAGAGATAGAGTAACTAAGGAATACCGTAAGGTACGGTGCCCTTAAGTGAGTTATAGAACATCGTAAGGTACGATGTACTTGAGTAGAATACGAAATATGGTAAGGTACCATGAGCTTAAGTGATTTTGGGCATATTATAAGATATGGGCCAAAATACACTTAAGTGGGCTTTTAGCTTGAAGCCCACACAAGTGGTTCTATAAATAGAACCCTTGTGCAGAAGCAAAAATTTGCGGTTGCATTCTTTTCGTTTTCACTCTCTCTCTCTCTCTCACTCAAAGCCTTCATTCGTACCAGCTAGCACTGAGATTGAAGGAACCCGTTCGTGTGGACTGAGTAGAGACGTTGTCATCGTTCAACGTTCGTGATCGCTCCGTGGATCTGCATCATAGGTTTTGATTGTCACAAGAGATCTGCACCAAAGTTTTCAGTCATCACAAGAGGTAAATATTCTATCACTGATCATGACCATTCGTAAGGATCTCTAAAGGAGAAAAATTTAATTTCCGCTCCGTTTTGGACCGCAATTCTCCTTCATCATCATCTACCTCTTCCCTAGCAACCTTGGCTTCATTATTGTGATTCTCATTCGATTTACCACGACACGAATTTGCTAAGTGTCCAAACTTTCTACACTTGTAGTATTGCACCTTACTTATATCACGCTTCTTAAAACTATTGCTATGACCATTATCCTTGGAGCTACTTTCACCCTTTTCACTCGTTGAATGCTTTGAATTTTGCAAATTGTTTGAACCAAAATTCTGAGAACTTGATTTGCCTCTCGCCACAAATTTTCCTTTCGACCTCTTATTCTTTTCATTGAAACGCGCTTGCAAAGCAATCTCTGTTTTGGCTTTGTCGGCGCCTCTCTCATCCATCCTTTGTTCATGTGCCTCTAACGAACTTTGTAATTCACCCTTGCTCAAAGTTGTTAGATCCTTTTATTCTTCAATAGCCATAACTATGTTGTCGAAACGTGACGTTAACAAACGCAATACTTTCGATACAACATTCTGCTCAAGAATCGTTTCCCCACAAGATTTGATTTGATTAACTTACCGGGTAATGCGCGTAATGTAGTCATTTATCATTTCTTTGTCTTCCATTTGTGTTAACTCGGACTATCACTTGTAAGTTTATAACCTTACAACCTTCGCTTTGACGGCACCCGCATATGCTTTCTCCAAGATTTTCCATGCTTGCTTCGCCGATTCACAATCACCGACCTTCTCGAAATTGTCGTTATCAACACACGAATGAATCAAGAATATGGCTTTATAATCCTTCTTCTTCTCTTCTTTGTGTGTAGCTATTTGAATGTCGGTAGCCTCTGCCCCTAATTGTGTAACTCCATTGACGACGATCTCAAGCACCTCTTGATAACCAAACAATACCTTCATTTGTTTCGCCCATTTATCATAGTTCTTCGAATCAAGAATCAGGAGACTGGTGGGAATTCGATCATTGGAAACGGTTGCCATTGTTGCAGCGGATTAGGATTAATAACCAAAGCTCTTGATGCCAAGTGTTAGAATATAAAGACTCAAATTGAAGGTTTGACAATTGTGGAAGATAAGAAATTGAGGAAGATGAAGTTAAGAGAGAGTTAGAGAGAACAAAATGATATTGGATGAATAGTAAATTTTAGCATTAATTGGAATTGAGAATATTAGAAGAGTATTTATATATTGAGAGAATAACAAAAAATACAACTAAAGTGACCCAACAATTAAATTCTGTTATTTTTGGAAAATTAGCCGGTAATAACAGAAATTTAATTGCATTTAACAAAAAAAGGCGATACCATTTTCATTGATCCCCTTTATCTTTATCTATATCTATTCTATATCTATTCTATAGGTATAAAGGGGATAGGTGAAAATGGTATGGACTTTTTTTCATCCAATTTTAACCTTTATCAATTGTTATAATTACTATTAATTATTAAATTTAAAAAAAAAAACAAAAACAAAATCATTTATTAAATATGTAACCTCCATGAACACATCAAATAACTTCCTCCAACACCACTATATATGATAATTGCATATGTAATAAGAAGATACAAATTTAGAATGGATCAAAGAGAGAGAATAATGGTTTCAAAACACAATTGCATAAAGAAAACATATATTTATATAAATAGAAGGAAACTATATATATCAAAAATAAAAACATTTCTTTCTTTCTCTCTCTTTTTTTTCTCTCTCCTCACGAAAGTCACTAGGAGAAAAATTCATAACCATACCAACCCCATTTTGTCTCCTTCCTCTTTTACTATATTTCTCTCTTCCATAACCAAATCATTTTCACTCCGTGCTCGTTTGTCCGCTTTTTTTACTGCACTAACGCGTGAAAATATTAACAACGTCTCTTTTTATATGTTTGATTTTAATATAAACTATTTATATGATGAATTATATTTGTATATATTCATATACATATTAAGTTTTGATTGTAATGTGTAATATTCACGCATTAAATTTTGTTTGAATTGAGAAAACCGCATTTTGACGTGACTTTGTTCAACCAGTTGTTTTCAAGCAAATCAATAATATGAGTGAAATAATTTGGTGGTTAATTAAGTTTTGTATTTATATAACTTTATAGATAGTTGAAAATCATAAGAAGATTTAGATAAAATAAGACAAAAATATGTTTATTAAATAATTAAACATAAACATTAACAGAGACATTAAGTGACATTGTTATTTTTTTTATTGCACAAACATGTAGATATATTAACAATGTCTTTTTGAAAAAATATATATTTTAATATACATTATTTATATGATCAAATATGTGATATCTGTTCAAATCTATATTAAATTTTATTTATAATATGTAGTATTTTGTCAATGTTTGAAAATTAAAATAGATATGTTATTTTTAAAGTTGTTAATAAAAATACATTATACAACCTATAAAAGTATATAGATTAAATAATTAAAAATTGTATCTCTCAATTTACTAAACAAATAAAAATAAACATAAACATTAACTCCCTCTCTCCTTTCCCCCTCTCTATCTCCTTTTCCCTCTCCCTCTCTCTCCCTCCCTACCTCTTCATATCCTTCTCTTCCTCCCTCCTTCCCTCTCATATTTGAGTTATGTAGTTGAGAGTAACCTAAATTTTAAAAAATAATAAATAAATAAAATTAATATTCAAAATAAATGAATTCATAAATATTCAAAATTAATTTATATATAAAAAAACATAAAAATTGGAAAGAAACAAAAACTGAAACATATTAATGCAAAAAAAAAGTTTAAGCAAAAAGAAATAAAAGAGAGATAATAAATAGTGACAACTTCTTTGATATTCATGATAAGTAATTGAGTATGACTACCTTTAATGGAATTCGATTTAAAATATTAATTTATTTTTAAATAAAATAAATATCAAAAGTGATATTATTTAATTGAATGAAAGTATTAATACTCAATTAAATTTAAGTGTTCCGGAGTGTTTATCATGAATAGTATTGTTTGTATAAAAAGAAATAGAGGAGAGATAATAAATATAATTGTTTGTATAAATTGTTCCATAGTTGTGTATTTTATGTTTTAGAGAGATAATTAACTACTTCATAATATACAATTATTATTTAAAGTTATAGATAGTCATTGGTAGAATAGATTAATCTTATCATCTATATAATTTAATTTGGAGTAGAATATATAGATATAATTAAGTAAAATACATTGTAAATTGAAAAAAAAAATCCAAACAAAAATATCATAAGTTCTCTTCATAGTTAGTAGTATCCCCTCTTTATCAAAGAAAAGATGAAGATCAAAGATTATTACCGTTGCATTCTTCCTACGTTGTTTAAGAGACATTTAATTATTTTCATTTGTAGTGTATGTGATGTGCATTGCATCACCATGCCAAAAACATTAAAGAACACAAATTCCAAAATAAAATTTTGAAACTTAATAAGGAATAAAAATCATAGAGAAAGAAATAATACTCACCGATAATTATGGAGAATTAGTGAGAGAGAAAAAGATAAAAGAAATAGGATTCTTGTAATGGAAGTTGGAATAAATATATTTATATTCTATAACCATTCAAATATTTTTTTTAATAGTAGATTACTTTAATTTTTGTAGTAGAGGTTAAGATGTATTCAGAAGGCTAACCTCCTTAAATATAAGATGTAGAATTTGACGGTAACTTCTACATAAAAAAACGGTCTGACTTTTATGTTTTAATTATTATTTCAATAATTTATTATTATGTTTAGGGTAAAATGGTATATTGTTATAGATAAATTCAGGGGGAAATTGAAAGAAAAAAAAGGCTACACCAAAATAATGTTTTGCCTTTATATATTGTTATAGATAGATTATAGATTATAGATTATAGATATAGATATATGGTTTCAACTTACACTTAATTTACTATTAATACTTTAATGTATTATCTATTACATAATAGTGAGATAACAATTTTGTAAGTAGAATGAATAAACAAACCAATTTAATTTGTAATTAGGAAAAGAAAATCATATCCAATATACTTATAGATTTTCATTTTATGTACATTTTAAATTATTTTTGTTTCTTTGGTATAAAAAAATATTAGCATATATAAAAAATGATAAAAGATTATCATTGAAAATGATAAAGAGAGAAACTGAATAAAAAAAGAAAATATTACAAATTTTGAATAGAAAAGTGAAATGCAGATGCAGTTTTTTTTTTTAATTTGAATAGAAACATAAAAGAAGAAAAAAACAATGTAACAACTCTATAAATATTTAAAATTAAATATTTATGTGTATTAAAAAAATCAATTTTTAATGTTACACCTTAGTTATTATCACCACCATAAAATTGTGTCATTTTTCTTTCCCTTCCTTTTACCCCGGTCAAAAGATAAAAAAAATTAAAATAGAAATGAGAAAGAGAAAAAGAACATGTAGAAGTAAATCAACAAAAAAAATATAATAAATATGTAAGAGAATTTCTAATATTTAAAAAAGAAAATCAACAAACAACAATATGAATGTGTACAGGGACAATTTATTCTATTATTGGCTAACTATTAATAATGATTAAATATGTGTCAATCAAAAATGATAATTATCATAGAAACTTACTTAAGAGAAATGGGAAATATGCAAGAGAAATGAAACTGACATTTTATAACCTCTTTTCTTCACTGTCACACAGAACATCGTTATCGGAGAAAAATGAAGATCTAGAACGAACAATAATTACAATGTTAATAAGGGTCATTTTATCACACAACTTGAAAGTGTAAATTAAAGATGGTAGATATTGAAGGAAGTTACATAATAAAATGAAAAATATGAAATTTATAAAAATGTTGGTTTTTCATTCTTATAAAAAAAAGATACGGTTAATATTAGATGGAAGTTACTTCCCACTCTAAAGGGAGAGTTACATTATATTTGTCATGAAATAGTATAATCGAAAATATATATTAAGAATTAAAGGAAAAAATAAATAAAGAAAATAATAAAGGGTATAATTGGTAGAAAATATGCTATTATTCAAGGATAAATTTGAAACATAAAAAAGAGCCACGCCAAAATTGTTTATCCTCTTTATATATAGTAAAGATGTATAGTTTTTTTTATTTGGACTTTTTAAAATTTATGTTTCAGTTCTCCACACACCTTTTTTTTCATCATAATTACATGTTTTGGTTTTTCGCCATAACCATTTTCATCCATACACATTCAAGTTTTGTTTTTATTTTATTTTCTAGAATGACGGGGTCTTTCGAGCTTTTTAGATATGTTAATGACAAGAATGACTTGTGGAATCTGTAAAAGTTAGGCATAACTTAAGTGTTTTGTCTAACCAAAAATAACACTTTGAAATGCTTCCCATTGTTGTAAAGAAGCATTCTCATCACCGAGTGGAATAACATGCCTAATTTTTTAAAGCAAAATTCCATTACAAATATTAGGGGTGTACATGGGTCGATTTGGGTTGACTTTAGTCAAAACCATGATCCAACCCTACATGGTACACCGGTTTGGGTGAGGTAAAATAATCACCCACAACATCATTGAGTCGGTTTGTGTAAAACCATAAATTTGTGGGTTAGATTGGGTCGGATAGTGGATCACCCAATTTTTTCTTTTATTTTCTTCTTTATATAATTATAAATTATGTGTCACATTTTTTCTTAATAAATAGTTTACTGTATTACCATTATTTTTTAAAACATAAAATGTATAAATGTAAGATAAAATTCATCATAAACATATTTGAAAAAACAAAAGTTACATTACGGTAATACCTATAATTGTATAAAATACTTGCAACTTACAAGAATTAACATCAAAAAAATCAAAGTGAGACATCCTACATAAGTTAAAATCATTACTTACAAAATAAAATAGGTCATTTTTCCATCTTTCTTTGGTCTTTATTCTTCATTTTTCTCCTCATTTACTTATTTTAATTTGTTTCTTCGATCAAAAACATGCAATGAGAGAGTGTCATCAGGCTGCTCCATGTAAGTTTACTCTTCTAAATCTCCATGAAGAAATGCAGTCTTCACATCTAGTTTTTTTAGGTCTAGATTTAAACTTGAAGTCAAACCCAACACTGCCCAAATAGGTGACACCTTTAGTTCAGGTGAAAAAATCTCTTCAAATTCAAAGTCTTTTTTTTTATTGAATCCTTTCACGACTAATCTCACCTTGTATTTGGGTCATAAATTATTCTCATCATGCTTCAACTTGTATACCCATTTATTTTTTTGTGATCTTTTGCCTTTCGATAAATCTACCATCTTATAAGTCAAGTTCTCATGTAAGGATTACATTTCTTCTTGCATGAATTCCAACCACTCATCTTTGTGGTTATCCATCATATCTTCTTCATAAGACTTTGGTTCTCCCCCGTCGTTGAGTGACACAAATTCCATCGTAGGATATTTGGTTTGTGGTTTAGGTATCCTCGATGACCTTCTTAAACGTGGATCTTGTAATTCATCCGTATATCTCCTATCATATCTTTATTATCACTGTCACTTTTATTACCATCTATGATTTCTTCAGTTGGAACATTATTAATTGAAGGTTCGTTTTTTGCATCTCCGATATCTTTTATTTCATCTTCACTGTAATGCTTTAGAGAGGGAATTGGATCCAAGTTGATTGGATGTTCTCTATAAATAACAAGCTTAACTCCCTTTTATACATCTTCTATATTTCGATCTTCAAAGAAGACAACATCTCGACTTCTGATAATATTTTTCTCTAGAGGATACCATAATGTGTAACCAAATTCTTTATTTCCATATCCTAAGAAGATTCATTCCTTCAACTTCGAGTCGAGTTTTGATCTTTCATCTTTTGGAACATGAACGATAGCTCGATAACCAAACACCTTCAAATGGTTGTAGGATAAATCTTTACCTGTCCAAAATCTATTTGGATCATCACCATTCAATAGATCAAACGGAATGTGGTCGTGAAATTTTGTGGAAATTTGATGTCGATTCCCACAGACACCGCGAGTATTCTGCGCAAAAACTAGAATTGATATTAATTGACGACGTTGGACACTTAAAGCGGTGATTTTGATATTCAATAAGATGGCGCGGGGGTGGACATGCAAAGTTAATACTCCAATGCTCAAGTCAAATTACAGAGTCTAAGATAAGTGAAGTGAAGAAATAGAGAATGAAAAATGTCTTTTAAATCTCATATGTGTCTGTCATATACGTGAGAATTTAACCTGTCACCCCCAGTTATACTTGGCACCCCCCATAGTTTCGAAATTCCAAAACTTCACCTTATAAAAAATTGAATCAAAATTTTGTACAAAATTTTCGATAGTGTATTTTAAATTTCTGGTATACCAGAATTTATGAAATTTTCATGAATTTATAAATAATACCAGAAATTCTAAAATTACTATTTTATACCGGGAATTTCAACCAAGGTGGAATTTTGGATAATGTTATTTGTTTGAAATTTTAAATACTCACGATTTTGCCGACAGTTTTAGACGGATGTGATTGCACCGACAATTTTGTATGGTCCCGAAAAAATGCTAAGTTGTATAAATACGGGGATCACATGTTGTTTGATAAAAACATCTCAAAATTCCTCTGCCTAAATTTTTTATTAAGGCAAAAGTGTACTTCAACGGAGCTTCACCTCTCGTAGAGTTCTGGCTTCCGGATGACACCACATTTCTTGCCACATTGACATCCAATTTGAACAAATTATTGTCTGATATCGAAAATAGAAAGGCGAGAAAGACCAAGTTTTATGAAGATTTGATTGATATTGATGGAAGGTTGAAATACAACCTTATTGAGTTGAATACCATCGAAGATGTGAAAGATATGTGGAGATCATTTTGATGTAGGTTAACAAAAGGGTCAATCTAGTTAGATGCTAAGATTTCAATGTCAGTATACAATATAATTAAGATGATGAAATATCTAGAACTATTTGTTAGTGTCTAGGTTTTCTTATTTATTATCGTTTTTAAAAAATTATGTTTAAGTTATGTAATCCACTGTCAAATGTTAGTTTATGGTCATGTTGTATCAATGGAAGATCAAAAATATCATATAATAAAAAGTTCTTATGAGGATGTTTGAGTAACGTTACATGTAATATACAAATAATATATAAATAATAGATAAAGATAACAATAATGTCAAAATAGGTCCCCCCCCCCTATGTGTGCAACACAAAATAATCTAATATAAACCTCGCCATTTGGGTTTTCCAAACCCATGAGGTTATCCATAATAATTGCAATCATCTAGAGATGCTGCTGGTCAACGACATCAGCTGTAGGAGGTGGCGACGATAACACGTAAACGACAGGTACCCCAACATTGAAAGGCCTAATATCATCTATATGCTCAACATGTGGGATGATGCAAATGTGTGATATAGTGAGGTACCACTCTCAATAACCATCCTCACACTGAGAGGCGTGTTGAACCGTAATTGTGTGATCTTTAATGGCAGGATTAGAGCTGATGATGTTACTTTGAAACCACTTGTCAATGCCCACCGATGGAATATCTATAATTGGTCAAGGGATGCTCTGAACATAACCATATTATCGCAGACACCTCTCAGGAAAGTGTCTAGCGACCATGGTCTCCCATCGCATATAACTGAAATATGAAGAAGAGTCATCAAATTAATATTGGACTATATGATCATTGTATGGTGTCCAAATGGAATTATTTATAGTCAGCACATCTGGCTTCCTCTTGTACTCAATAATACCATCGGGATGTGACTGTCTGACCCTCCATCTCCTCACATGTGGGGTCCCCATTAGGGAATGTTGCACCCTCCTATCACAGATGATGGAGAAATGATCGTATATCCAACATTAATATCAGAACAGAGACATAATAAGTAATAATTCAAAAATATTACTCGTAACAATTAAATAAAAAATCAACAAATAATAATAATTTTAAGTATTCATGTAATAGATTAAAATAACCAACAAGTTGTCTAATCTCAAATATTATCGTCATTCCAAGTGTTGTATACAGGATGGTCAACGCAGTGCACCCCAAGCCCAACTCGTAACGTCAAGGCTACTGAACATCCACACATATCGGGCGTTGATATAAACACCTGACTTGTCTGCAAATGGAGTACATGTTATTAGATGTAGCAGGTACACCCTAGCGGTAATCTCATAACTTTGTGTCGCAACAAGATCATCGTGTCTATTCAAAGCCAAGACATACGAAGATGAACTCCCATGTTAAAGCCAAAGTCCTCTAGCATAACCTTCTTATAAACTCCCAAATCTCGTGCATCAGTCAAACATGCAAGCGACAGGCTAATAACAGGAGCACTCCAGAATTTATCGATGATGAGGAAATGGGACAATGAGAAGACATCATCCAGAGTGATAGTCATCTCCTCAAATGGGATATGAAATGAATATGTCTCTTTGTGCCATCGCTCAACAAAAGCAGTAAGACGTAGAACGCCGAGAATGGTAAGTGAGTAGTCGAAAAAATCAAGGAGCATAAAATCATGTATAATACAACTGACATGCTCAAGCATCAGAGTCTTCGGGAAGTTCTTCAACTTCGACCAGTGCGATGTCACCTTCAGTGGGAGACAGTCCTATAAGAAATAAATTTTAAAAAATTAGTAGTTAGCTTTCATGGAACAATAATAAATAAATTACAGTTAAACATAAAATATATATACCTCTCCCTGCCATAGTCGGTATGTCACATGGCATACTCGATATGCACTGACTAGTCAATGGATCCTCCCGAGAACCCTCCATCAGTGTGCACAGATGGCTCGGTCAAAGGAGTCGTAACCTTTGTGTCAACAGTAACATATGGGATCAGATCAACAACGACGACATATGGCTGAACCACCTCGTTTGCGACAACAACATCTGGCTGGAACACCTCACCTGCCACTTCATCAGCAACCACCTCAGTAGTAATATATGTCACATGTGTCTCGATCGTTGGGTTATGAACATCCCGAGCATGAACAACCTCAACATCATCTCAGGGTTGCTCAACTGATCTAACCGGTCGACATCAGATGCTACGAGGTGGGCGGAACTACACATGCTCAACCAATTGTTTCTAGCGTGAACTAGTTGGAACCACTTGTTTAGCCCGTATATGGGAAGACTCAGCCTCAGTAGCCCTAGTCTGGTTTTCTGCTTTATTTGTCGCTTTGCCTACAATAATATCGTCCCTACCCCAGTATTTCACTGTAAAAAAACAAAAACAAAATAATAACTACTGGAAATTTCCCAAAATTTAAAATTTTCCTAATTTTTCAGAAAATTCTAAAAAATTTGGTGAAAAACAATTTTTTTATAACTACCGGAAATTCTAAAATTTTTGAAAATTTGCAAGTCATTTTGTACCGCAAATTGTAAAATTTTCAGGGTAAACATTTTCACTATTACCGAAAATTTTGAAATTTACGGTAGGAAACACATAAATTTCATACTTTTGAAAAAAAATACTTTTTTTTTTAATTTTCGGTAGGCAAATCGAAATTTCAGTTATCGACCAAGAGAATTCAAAAATCGCACGTGTGAGAGGTGAATTTCAAAAAATGAGTGAAAAACTGTTGTAGAGACAATATTATCTATTCATACAAAATGGGGGTGCCATATTCAAATGAGGATGGCAATTTAAGTTTGATAATTTTTATTTGGTTAAACATATGAATTCATGCGTATTGGGCTTTGACCAACCTAAAATGGTATTTTCAATTTTTATTGTCACAATGTGTGTAAATCGAATTAAACATGTCAGCAATAACACATGATACATGAAAATTCTTAGATAGAAATAATTATAACACGTACTTATAAACACAATCAATCACGATTTTTTTTATTAATTAAAAATAAAAATAAAAATTCCTCTCTCCTTCATATCACAACCATCCAATAGTTTTAATTAAAAAAGAAATTAAATTTTAAATAAATTTAAAATTTTCTCTCTTCTTATTAATTGTTTTTAAGAATATGAACTTATGTTTATGTGTGTTTCCAAATATTTCTCAAGATACAAACTAATAAAATTTTAGAACAATTGCTAATGACATTATTTCATATCAAAGAATTTATTTTATTTTCTTACATGAATAAAAATAGATAAGTCTAAATAGATGACTCTGTTGGAAATCCCCCAAAATCTATAGAGAATTTTAATCAATCTTGATGAATAAGATTGTTATCACTCACACAATAACAATTAAAAGAGAAGAATAATGGAGAAAGAAAGAAAGTAAATAACAATGAAGGAGAAGATGAATTAAGTTCTGCAGAGTTTCTCTCTGCCCACAAACTGTGAAAAATTTCTTATTCACTTTGTAACTGCAAAATACTGTGAATACAATGTTATGAATACTTTATTCACTTCATTTACAAAAATAAGGGTTACTCTCTCTATTTATAGATTTAGGTTAACTTGAACCTCAAGTCAAAGCTCAAAACTATAAAAGCCTAAAATAGCTAACACTACTAAAATAGGCCTAAGTCGAAATCCTATGTGAAGCAACATGCTTCGACACTTCGACACTAACACAACTCAACACACTAGGTGGTTCGACACTTCATTATTCTGTCGAGCAACCTGATTCGACACAAGGAATTACAATTCAACACACCATCTAATTCATTGTGTCTAAGCTATCTATATTCATCATAGCTCTTAGTTTTCTAAACACTTCGACCTGCACTCCCTTCATCATGATGTCTGCAGTCTGATTCTCAGTTCTGCAGTGTTCCACATTCATCTTCCCATCTGCTACCTGCTCTCGAAGTAATGGAACCTCATTTTGATGTGCTTGCTTCGATCATGTGCTATCGGATTCTTTGTCAGATTGATAGCTGACATGTTGTCGATCCTCATGGTAATTGCTCCATGACTTTTTGTTGTTATCTCTTCGACCTGATTCACCATCCATGTTGCTTGACATGCACAAAGAGAAGCAACTATGTATTCTGCTTCACATACCGATAATGCCACTACTAACTCCTTTCTCGAACTCCAAGCAATTGGTGCACCACCTAGCATAAACACATAACCAAATGTAGATTTTTGATCCTCAGCATCACTACACCAACTTGAGTCGGTGTATCCCACTAATTTGCATTCTTTTCCTTCATCAGTTGCAGGAAACAAAATGCCATAGTCGAGAGTTCCTTTCAGATACCTTAGTATCCTCTTCGTCGTTGCTAGATATGATACATTTGGCTTCTGCATGAACCTACTCACCATACCTACACTATATGCTAAGTCAGGCCTTTTGTGACAAAGGTACCGAAGTGACCCAACAAGTCTTCTAGATTGGGTTGGGTCGACATCATCTTCATCTGAATCTTTCGACAATTGTAATCTGGGCTCTGGTGGAGTCGAAGTTGAGTTGCAATCTTGCATCTCAAATCTCTTGATTATTTGGTGCATCATCAAACCTATATCACTCTTGTAGAATTCGATGCCAAGGAAATATGAAATTTCACCCAAATCTGACATTTCGAATTTCTTGTTGAGATCACCTTTGAAGTCTTCGATCTCCTTCTTACAACTATATGTTATCAATAAATCATCGATATAGAGACATAATATAAGCATCTCACTCTTGCTTCTTCTTGCATAAACTCCATGTTCACTTGTGCACTTCACAAATTCCTTCTCCCTTAGAAAGCCATTTATCTTCTTGTTACAAGCTCTTGGTGTTAGACTATGGCACGGATCTAGAAGGGGGGTTGAATAGATCCCAATTAAAATTTGAGTTGGCGCTACCAATTAAAATTGGTTTTGAAAATTGTTTTAAGTGCGGAAGCGGCCGAGGAAAATATAGTCTAAAACAAACTGTTATTGGAAAACCGGATATGCATTTAGCCTATGGATTAGTGATAATGTAGAATAAGAATCACTACACTAGTCACACTATCAATGATTTATTTCACTTGCTAGGTTTCCTAGTTCCAATGATTCAAAGAGCAAACCAAACTAGATACACAACTAAGATAATTTTGGTTTAGGCAAATTATCAAACACTTGGTGTGCAAAAACACTCCAAGTGATATTTATGTTGAGTAAGTGATTCGAATTAGTCTAGTACAATATCTTATTGTACTTTGGATTCAAAAAAAGTGTTTTAACTTCTTACTCAATTAATATCAAGGTTTGATAAAAGTGCTTATACAAAAATCACTTATTTTTAAGCCAAAACAAATATGCTGAAAAATAGAAAAGACAAAGATTTGATGAGGCAGTTCCCCCGTCGTCCTCGCTTCGGGGTATGTCTGCCCTCAATTCTAAAACTAGAATTGAGATTGCTTTAATAGATATCACCTGTTGAGTATAACAGTTTATACAAGGATTGATAAGCAAATATACAACAGAATTCTCAAGACGTTGAATGTTGCTTCCACTCCTTGTTCCTTGATTCAAGGTGAATCAAGTCCTTCGATTGTTGTTGATAGACCTCCGATTCCAGCCCCTTTGTTGAATAACTCTCAGTTCTTCAAACCCTCGGCCCGGCTGATCTTAACTACAACAAATCGAACCCGAAATCTTCCCTTCAATATCACTGAATTCGCTACTAGATTGATGAAGACTTCCTCTTCTCAATCACCTTCGCTCAGCTGAAAATTGATGAAGAAATCGTCCAAAAACCCCCAAAATCAAACCAATCTTGGAGGACAAAACCCTAAAGGTTTTATTCAAGAAAAAACCTGTCGCAAGCTTCAACCCGAACCGGATTCCCCAATCTCAGCTTCGAACGTTATCACCTTTAACCAATCACAAAGCACTTCAAAAATGGTTGTGTGTAATTGATGTGTTATGAGATGTTGAAGATGAAGATGAAGAATCTTGGACACCTATTTCACTTTTTCTTGTTCTTTGTACACTTGAATCAATTTGTCAAATGTGCTTATGATACAAGTAGCTGAACTTCTATTTATAGTAACAAACCAACCAACCCACTTAACAACTTTTCAAACAAAGTGGGAATTTCTTAAAAGCTGTATTTGCGCACGAACGGTCGACCATAGCAGGTCTATGCGTCGACGCATAGCCTATAGTTTTGGACATACTGAAAAACACATCAGTATGCGTCGACCATAGGTCGGCATGGGCTGACCCGTGGGAAAGTGGAACCTTCATGCGCCGACCCTGCGGTCGACTCACGCCTTCGTGCGCTGACCCGTGACAAACTGCACTATGTTATGCACCGACCCTGCGGTCGACTCAAACCCTGCAAATCTGCAAAAATTCAGATTTTTGTGGTTTTCATGCATTTTGTCATGACCATATTTTATCCACATATGTTGTATGATATATAACAGTTTAGATGAACATAGAAAAGGATATGATAAGTGATATGTTGCATTTGTTTTGTAGAGGTGGAATCGACAATGCTGATTCATCCACGGTGGTAATTTGTCATCATCGAAACCTATGATTGTATGTTGTATGACAGTTTGCCCTTACATACTCCCCCTTTTTGATAATGACAACCTGTGTGAAACCAAAGAAAAATAACATGCAATATTTACATGCACTCCCCCTTTCTTTTGTAATCTAAGGCTGGCTGCAAAACAAACTGTTAATTGTTGTGAATATCTTGGCTTGGCTTTGGTACATGCTCTTCTCCCCCTTTGACAACATCAAAAAGAGAAGGAGAGCTATTATTCAACATAACATGATATTCAACAGGAGATAGCGAATCATATAACAATACCACACCAAATATTATTACTGAACAAATTGAAAAGGAGATAACATTAAACTAGATTAACAAACAAGCATAATAGATAATAAGTTCAGTCAAACAACAAAAGTACAGATGCACATGCAGTTTTATGCCCTAATAGCCTCGTCCTTAACAGTAACAAACATCCGATATTTAGTCAGCAACACTACTTAGATATTTGAGGCCCACATCGACGGACCGCTCCTGTCGTGCAAATGTTTCGGTGAATGATGCATACCGTTCATTCATGCTGGTTGAGAGGCTATCGAGCCTCTCATTTTGTGCTTGAAGCTGGCTGCTTATATTAGCATAGCGCTCATCCTGAGTTTGTATGAATGATTGTTGAGTCAGCTGCATATCTCACATCATATCTAAAAGTTCAGAAGAGTTTTCTTGCTGCGGAAGAGACGGTGGAGATTCTTCAGCACCATATTGATACGGCTGATAGAATTGTCGTTGTGTTGACCAGCCCATATGTTGTCATTCACCCCAGCCACCATGGTTGGGGGCATCTTCTTCAATTGAATAGGTATTCTGAACCCAAGCGGTGTTTGTGTAGTCGTGTGTGTCTGCTTGTGGAGGACTATCATGCTGCTCAAATGCTTGTCCTACTCCTTCTTCTTCGTTTTCCTCTTGGTCTTCTTCTTCACTTTCATCACTTTCATCACTTTCATCATTTTCTTCAACAGTCGTAGGAATATACCCCCTGCGAACAAATATGTATGCTTTCCACTCATTAGACCAAAAGTATCCCATCATAGAGAAAGTTTTTGGGCTGAATTCTTTATTTGAGGAAATGGAGGTATACGGGAAGGACGGATAATCAACGTCGGCTGCAGTAAGAACCTCTTGAATAAAAGATCCATAGGCAAAAGCAGTGCCTCGTCCGGAGTCTCGTAAACTGAACATCCTACTAGCAATGTAGTAGGGCCAGTTTATTTTGCGCTGATTTTTCAGGATATATATGAGATGAACCTCAGCCTGTTCAACTCGAGAAAGGCCATCTTTCTTAGGTCGCAGGATGCGTGCCACAATCCACTAAAGAATGCGCTCACCTGTTTTCAGCTTACCGACAGTGACGGTTCGTGGGAACGCATCACTTTTCACAATGTGGTCTGGGTAGGGTCGTTTCAGCAAAGCGTTCAAAGCGCTCTTAAACTCATATCCTTCTATTGTGTGAGAATCAGTTACCTCAGCAAGAGGATTTTCATCAGCAGCCAATGTCAGATCAAAAAATTTATTCCAAACATCAGACTTGAAAGATACCTTTCTTGTGCCGATCCTGGAGTGAAACTTTTGACCACGAAATTTGTCATGAAGGCGAGTGTAGAACACACAGACTAGGTCTTCTCTATATTTGGCATTGCATTCCAGGAATTTAACAATACCGTGATATTGTAGCAGAGTCATGATGTCTCTGAGATGCATGTGTTATGTTGTGTGTTTGTAGAAGGCATGTTGCCTCACAACTCCTCTTTGACCAATGTCTTTGTTGAAGGTGTCAACAAGAGCCGGTGGAACCAATGAGACAGCGATAATGGGTAAGGAGGCAGAGGATGATCCCCTTGATCTCTTACCGGTAGGTCTGCGGGATGAGGAAGCCATGGGTAATGATTCTGAAGCTTTTTGTAAAGGTAGAGAGTGAAGCTTGGTGTAAGATTTTGAGAGTGATTTGCAAGAAGGAGGTTTGCCCTTTTTATAGATAAATATTTAGGGTTTTGGGAAGAGGAGAGGTCAAGAGACAATAGGCACTAGGTAGATGCAACTCACAATGTAGTGGGTTGAATGCACACTTAATGAGAATTTGAAATGCACATGCATAGGAAGTTTGAACGTTTTATGCAGAAAAACTGATTTTTCGCGCGATGCGTCAACCATACCCTCTGCATGCGTCGACGCATACTGTTTGAATTTTTTGAAAAAGGAAATTTTTTAAGGTGTGCGTCGACCATTGCCCTGTTATGGTCGACTCATACAGGCAAATTTTGAAGATTTTCACTGTTATGCACATATGCTCACATGTTTGATGCATAAATAGAATGCCACACAACATTAAACATCCAAACAGATATGGTATAAGAAACAAGTCATATATATACAATATTATCATGTAATACGACTATTTAACCATGAAGGTTGGGAGAGAGAGAAGGGTAAAGGAACAATATCACCTCGATGCCGGAATAACTTGATGAACAATATACTTGTGCTTGCAACAACATTAACTTGTTAGAAGTACAAGACTATAGTTTTAAATGAAATAGGATAAAGCAAGCAATTTATGACGCCCGTTCCGAAATGTCGAGAATACCAAGTTCTCGGCGAATATGAAAGAAAGGCTCAGTAGCTAGCGGCTTTGTGAAGATGTCCGCTAGTTGATTTTTAGTGTTAACATGTTCAAATACAACATCACCTTTCTCTACATGATCCCGAAGAAAATGGTGTCGAATTTCGATATGTTTGGTGCGAGAATGCAACACAGAATTTATGGTAAGATTAATGGCACTTGTATTGTCACAGAAAATGGGAATACGTTCGAGTTTGAGATTAAAATCCAATAATTGTTGCTTAACCCATAGGATTTGAGCACAACAACTACCGGCGGCAACGTATTCCGCTTCGGAGGTTGACAAAGCAACTGAAACTTGTTTCTTACTATGCCAACTGACCAAGGAATTTGAAAATAGATGATAAGTACCACTAGTGCTTTTCCTATCCAATTTGCAACCGGCAAAACCGGAATCGGAGAAACCTACCAATGAGCAATCATTACCTTTGGAATACCATAGTCCATACTTCAGAGTACCAGATAGGTATCAAAGTATTTGTTTGACAGCTTTTAGATGGGATTCCTTGGGACATGATTGGTATCTTGCGCACATACACACGCTAAACATAATGTCGGGACGAGAAGCAGTAAGATAGATAAGTGATCCAATCATACCTTTATACCTCTTTACCTCTACGTCCTTACCATTTTCATCCTTATTCAAGTTTGCACATGTTGGCATGGGGGTGTCAATGGCCTTGGCTTTTGCCATGTCAAATCTCTTGATAAGGTCCAAACAATACTTTGTTTGACTCACGAATGTTCCTTCTTTGAGTTGTTTAATTTGCAAACCGAGAAAGTATGTGAGCTCCCCCATCATACTCATCTCGAATTCGCCCTGCATAAGATCCAAAAACTCTCTCACGAGATTCATGTTAGTAGACCCAAATATAATATCGTCAACATAAATTTGTACTAATATCAAGTGTTTTCCTTGACGTTTAATAAAGGGAGTTGTGTCAACCTTTCCTCTTGAGTAACCTTGATCAAGTAAAAATTTACTTAGTCGCTCATACCAAGCTCTAGAGGCTTGTTTGAGACCATATAAAGCCCTTTTTAGTTTGTAAACATGATCGGGATACTCATGAGATTCAAAACCCGGAGGTTGTGCGACGTAGACCTCTTCATTTATGTAACCGTTAAGGAACGCACTCTTAACATCCATTTGGAATAGTTTAAAGTCTTTCGCACAAACGAAGGCAAGGAGAAGGCGTATAGCCTCGAGTCGGGCAACCGGCACATAAGTTTCCTCATAGTCGATGCCTTCCTCTTGGTTATACCCTTGCGCGACTAAACGCGCCTTGTTACGAGTTATTACCCCATTTTCGTCCAACTTGTTCCTAAACACCCATCGGGTGCCGATTACTCGATGACCTCGCGGAGGAGGGACAAGGTCCCAAACCTCATTTCTAGTGAACTGATTTAGTTCCTCCTGCATTGACAAAAACCAGTGTTCATTGAGTAGGGCTTCTTTAGGGTTTTTAGGTTCCATTTGTGAAACGAAAGCGAAGTGATAACAGAAATTACTTAGCTTCGATCGAGTTGTAACACCCTTTGATATATCTCTGAGAATGTTGTCAATTGGATGGTCTTTGGGAGACTTCCAAGCTTGAGGGAGATCATCGTTTAAAGGCGGATGAGCTACCTCGGTTTCCTCATGGTGTACATCTTTATCCTCCTCAACTTTGACTTTGTCGGGTTGATCAATCCCCGGCTCGCCACCCTTGAGTATGTCTTCCGTAGATGTACCTGCACCATGAACAACACTACCCTTTCTGACGTTTCTCGGATAGGATTCGTCAAAAGTGACATGTACAGACTCTTCCATAGCAAGTAATCGTTTATTATATATTCTATATGCTTTACTCGATTGAGAGTATCCGAGGAAGATACCTTCGTCGGCCTTGGAATCGAATTTGCCCAAGTTTTCCTTTCCATTATTTAATACAAAACATTTGCAACCGAAAACATGTAAGTGAGAAACATTTGGCTTTCGCCCTTTTAAAAGCTCATACGGTGTTTTATTTAGAATGGGGCGAATGAGCACCCTATTCAAAACATAACACGCCGTACTAATGGCGTTGGCCCAAAAATATTTTGGTAAACCACTTTCGTTAATCATTGTTCTTCCCAATTCTTCCAAAATTCGATTTTTACGCTCCACGACCCCATTTTGTTGAGGAGTACGTGGAGCGGAGAAGTTATGATCGATACCATGGTTACCGCAATATTCTTCAAATAAATGGTTTTCGAACTCACCCCCATGGTCGCTTCTAATTGAAACAATGTTTGTATTTAATTTATTTTGGGAAATCTTAGCAAACCTTTCAAAGGCGGCGAACGTATCGCTCTTGCTTACTAAAAAGATAGTCCAACAAAATCTAGAAAAATCGTCCACTATTACGAAACCGTAATAATTTCCTCCTAGACTTTTAATCCTAGATGGCCCAAATAAGTCCATATGAAGAAGTTCGAGAGGTCTCGTTGTTGAAACGATATTTTTGGATTTAAATGAGATCCTCGTTTGCTTCCCTTTTTGACAAGCATCACAAAGGTGATCCTTGGTGAACTTTATTTTAGGGAGACCTAAGACCAGATCTTTTGAGACTACTTTATTTAGTAAGTCAAAGTTAACATGTGCTAAACGCCTATGCCATAACCATGAATCTTCACTCATTGTTACAAGGCATTTGTCACTTGTTAACGATACTTCGTTCAAATCTAACATATAGACATTATTCACTCGCAGGCCATTAAACATACTCTTCTTATCATCATTATGTACAATTTTGCAACAATCTTTTGAAAAAGATACATTGTATCCTTTGTCACATAATTGGCTGATGCTAAGTAGATTGTGTTTAAGACCTTCGACAAGCAATACATCATAAATAGTAGTGGAAGAAGGGTTACCTACACTACCTTTACCTAGTATTGCTCCACGGTTGTTGTCACCATAGGTTACATATCCTTTCTTCTTAGCTACGAAGTCAATGAAGAGTGATATGTCTCCTGACATGTGCCTTGAGCATCCACTGTCGAGAACCCATCTTCTCTCGGTGGTCTCGAGGCATTGTACCTATGAAAAAGCAATTAACACGAGAAGGTACCCAATGGCTTATTGTGTCCTGAATGGCGAGTAACGAAATGGTTGCATTTGGGCAGCCATTGGTAAATGCCTTTAGGAACTAAGAATCTCCTAAACCTGCATTTAGCAATGGAGTGGCCTTTCTTGCAACAATAAAGACAAGAGAAATTTACATTTTGATTGCCTTTGCTATCTTCATCCTTTATAACATATTTATATTTTTGATATGGATTAACAATACTTTTTCGAAAGTTTGATTTATCGATTGCAAAGGTAATCTTGGGCTCAAGAGCCTTGTCAAGTTTGGTCTTTAGGTTTCTTACTTCACCTTGCCAAATATAACAAGTATCACACCCATAGTTAATTATCGTATTTCTAAGGTCCTCACAACCTGCTTTTGTGCTTTCTACCATAGAAGCTTTGAGTGCCTCAAGTTTCCTTTCGGATTCTCGAATTTTTTGTTCCAAATGGATGAAAATTTGGTTATTTGAGGCAAGCCTTTTAAAGGCCTCTTTAGCTTCACAGTGTAAAGTATCAAATGCAGCTTGTAATTCATGATGAGACATACTAGAGGATTTTTCATATTTAGCATGTCGTACCTGTTTCTTTTTGTTCTTTTAATGAGCATAGAGGTATAGGTTTACAACTTCATCTTCATCACTAGAACTTTCTGAAGGAGAATTGCGACCCAAAGCGCAGCGGAAATTAAAATTTCTCCTTTAGAGATCCTTACGAATGGTCATGATCAGTGATAGAATATTTACCTCTTATGACGGTTGAAACCTTTGGTGAAGATCTCTTCTGACGATCAAAAACCCTTTGATGCAGATCTCTTGTGACGATCAAACCCTTTGATGCAGATCCACTAAACGATCACGAACGTTGAACGATGACAACGTCTCTACTCAGTCCACACGAACGGTTTCCTTCAATCTCAGTGCTAGCTGGTACGAATGAAGGCTTTGAGTGAGAGAGAGAGAGTGAGAAAGAAAACGAAAATAATGCAACCGCAAAAATTTGCTTCTGCACAAGGGTTCTATTTATAGAACCACTTGTGTGGGCTTCAAGCTAAAAGCCCACTTAAGTGTATTTTGGCCCATATCTTATAATATGCCCAAAATCACTTAAGCCCATGGTACCTTACCATATTTCGTATTCTACTCAAGTACACCGTACCTTACGATGTTCCATAACTCACTTAAGGGCACCGTACCTTACAGTATTCCTTAATTACTCTATCTCTCATCAATCCGTCCTTTGTGTGTGACCCTGTAGGTTTTCGCGGCGTTGGCAATTATATCAAATCATGTATTTAACATAATAAACAGTGAGCGGTATCTAGCAACACATCACTGCTACCCAAGACACGAAAATGTCATGTAATCTGACAATTCCTTCTGTGATAATACTTATGTGTATAATTACCCTTTTGCCCTTATGTCTATATTGAACACAAGGCATAGACCGTGTCATCCTTGTCCAGTTCAATATTGGGCCCGTAGACATCTATCCTGTTATGCAGGATGGGCAAATTCCATCTAGGTCACTCATGTCCCTCAGCATGCTTTGTGGAGTACCCATCAACTGTCTTTATGGTTATCCAGTTACGGACAACGTTGGATCAGCAATAAAGCACTCGACTCTACATCTAGGATCCATAGTGGTTTCAGGTCGAAGAGTGGAATACACTATTATCACCATGAGAATAACTTATGACACTTTGCATAACGTTCTATATAGTATTCTCATAGCGGGTCAATCCGGTATAAATATTACTCCTAATATTCATACCTATGTTTAAGACTTGATAACTCTTTATCCATGATCCATGAGATGTGATCATCAGTCTACAAACATAATAGTCTTAATGCTTTAATGTTATCCCACTTCACACTAAAGCTCGACTACGGATACTTTAGGAATAGTGTCCTTATGTTTAATGTATTTTGGCCCATATCTTATAATATGCCCAAAATCACTTAAGCCCATGGTACCTTACCATATTTCGTATTCTACTCAAGTACACCGTACCTTACGATGTTCCATAACTCACTTAAGGGCACCGTACCTTACAGTATTCCTTAATTACTCTATCTCTCATCAATCCGTCCTTTGTGTGTGACCCTGTAGGTTTTCGCGGCGTTGGCAATTATATCAAATCATGTATTTAACATAATAAACAGTGAGCGGTATCTAGCAACACATCACTGCTACCCAAGACACGAAAATGTCATGTGATCTGACAATTCCTTCTGTGATAATACTTATGTGTATAATTACCCTTTTGCCCTTATGTCTATATTGAACACAAGGCATAGACCGTGTCATCCTTGTCCAGTTCAATATTGGGCCCGTAGACATCTATCCTGTTATGCAGGATGGGCAAATTCCATCTAGGTCACTCATGTCCCTCAGCATGCTTTGTGGAGTACCCATCAACTGTCTTTATGGTTATCCAGTTACGGACAACGTTGGATCAGCAATAAAGCACTCGACTCTACATCTAGGATCCATAGTGGTTTCAGGTCGAAGAGTGGAATACACTATTATCACCATGAGAATAACTTATGACACTTTGCATAACGTTCTATATAGTATTCTCATAGCGGGTCAATCCGGTATAAATATTACTCCTAATATTCATACCTATGTTTAAGACTTGATAACTCTTTATCCATGATCCATGAGATGTGATCATCAGTCTACAAACATAATAGTCTTAATGCTTTAATGTTATCCCACTTCACACTAAAGCTCGACTACGGATACTTTAGGAATAGTGTCCTTATGTTTAATGTGTTCTCATGATTAAGTCACACTTAATACATTAAACGGACTATCTATTCCAGGGACTTTATTAATCAACCATAATAAAGAGAATGCCTTTTATTATTCGATACAAGTACCAAAATGTATTGGCCTCTAGGGCTTACACCAACACTTTCATCATCGGAGGAGTCGCTATCGCTTTCCCAAGCTATGTATGCTCTCCTTGGCTTTGACGATTTCTTGTGTGATTTGGATGATTCCTTTTCCTTTGTCTTCTTGTTCATCGGACATTCTGGTTTGTAATGATCGGGCTTCCCACAAGTGTAGCACGACCCTCTAGTCTTTTTACCTTTTGAGTCATCATCTTTAGAGTACCTCGATTGTTTCCGGAAGTTTACCAAGTTCTTCTCGGAATGTTGGATGTCGTTCTTTCTCACGTAACGATTGTAGCGTTTAACGAACAACCCCATATCTTTGCTCTGGTCCTCTTCTTCTTCGTCGCTCGAGGAATAATCACTTTGCTCTTTTGCTTGAGACTTCGAGGAGGAAGTCTTAAGAGCTATAAATTTCTTTTCACTTACCTTTGTTTTGTCCTTCTTTTCTTTCTTTTCATGTTGTTCTAGGCTCAAGAGTACTTGTTCGTGCTCTTGTAGTTTGCCAAATAATGTTGTCAAGTCTAATATGGTAAGATCATTTGCTTCTTTGATGGCGGTCACTTTCGGCTGCCATTCCCTGTTAAGACATCTCAAGATCTTATTAGTAGCAACATAATTGGAAACCGGCCTACCTAATGAATGTAATCGATTGATGAGATGAGTAAATCTCGTTTGCATGTCAGCAATGGTTTCCCCTTGCTCCATGAAAAAGAGATCAAACTCTTGTGTTAGTGTGTTGATTCTTGCCAACTTAACATCGTTCGTCCCCTCATGGGCGATTTGTAGTGAATCCCACATGGCCTTAGCAGTATGACAATGGGATACACGATACTATTCATCTACACCTAATGAGGATATTAGGATATTTTTGGCTTTCCAATCATAATTGTATTTTCTTTCATCATCATCGGTCCATTGTGCTTCGGGCTTTGACACTAATTCATTATTCTCATTGGTCATGGTTATTTCAATTGGACCATTGAGAATAACGTTCCATATTTTTCTATCTATGGAATTTATGTGCACCCGCATACAGTCTTTCCAATAACTATAATTTTCACCATTGAAAACGGGAGCTCTATTATAAGCCCCTTTAGGTTCGTTAGCCATTTTCTATCAAAGTTATATTTTGAAGCACGGAGTGAATCGGTGCTCCTGATACCACTTGTTAGACTATGGCACGGATCTAGAAGGGGGGGGGGGGGGGGGGTTGAATAGATCCCAATTAAAATTTGAGTCGGCGCTACCAACTAAAATTGGTTTTGAAAATTGTTTTAAGTGCGGAAGCGGCCGAGGAAAATATAGTCTAAAACGAATTGTTATTGGAAAACCGGATATGCGTTTAGCCTATGGATTAGTGATAATGTAGAATAAGAATCACTACACTAGTCACACTATCAATGATTTATTTCACTTGCTATGATTCCTAGTTCCAATGATTCAAAGAGCAAACCAAACTAGATACACAACTAAGATAATTTTGGTTTAGGCAAATTATCAAACACTTGGTGTGCAAAAACACTCCAAGTGATATTTATGTTGAGTAAGTGATTCGAATTAGTCTAGTACAATATCTTATTGTACTTTGGATTCAAAAAAAGTGTTTTAACTTCTTACTCAATTAATATCAAGGTTTGATAAAAGTACTTATACAAAAATCAATTATTTTAAAGCCAAAACAAATATGCTGAAAAATAGAGAAGACAAAGATTTGATGAGGCAGTTCCCCCGTCGTCCTCGCTTCGGGGTATGTCTGCCCTCAATTCTAAAACTAGAATCGAGATTGCTTTAATAGATATCACTTGTTGAGTATAACAGTTTATATAAGGATTGACAAGCAAATATACAACAGAATTCTCAAGACGTTGAATGTTGCTTCCACTCCTTGTTCCTTGATTCAAGGTGAATCAAGTCCTTCGATTGTTGTTGATAGACCTCCGATTCCAGCCCCTTTGTTGAATAACTCTCAGTTCTTCAAACCCTCGGCCCGACTGATCTTAACTACAACAAATCGAACCCGAAATCTTCCCTTCAATATCACTGAATCCGCTACTAGATTGATGAAGACTTCCTCTTCTCAATCACCTTCGCTCAGCTGAAAATTGATGAAGAAATCGTCCAAAAACCCCCAAAATCAAACCAATCTTGGAGGACAAAACCCTAAAGGTTTTATTCAAGAAAAAACTTGTCGCAAGCTTCAACCCGAACCGGATTCCCCAATCTCGGCTTCGAACGTTATCACCTTTAACCAATCACAAAGCACTTCAAAAATGGTTGTGTGTAATTGATGTGTTGTGAGATGTTGAAGATGAAGATGAAGAATCTTGGACACCTATTTCACTTTTTCTTGTTCTTTGTACACTTGAATCAATTTGTCAAATGTGCTTATGATACAAGTAGCTGAACTTCTATTTATAGTAACAAACCAACCAACCCACTTAACAGCTTTTCAAACAAAGTGGGAATTTCTTAAAAGTTGTATTTGCGCACGAACGGTCGACCATAGCAGGTCTATGCATCGACGCATAGCCTGTAGTGTTGGACATACTGAAAAACACATCAGTATGCGTCGACCATAGGTCGGCGTGCGCTGACCCGTGGGAAAGTGGAACCTTCATGCGCCGACCCTGTGGTCGACTCACGCCTTCGTGCGCTGACCCGTGACAAACTGCACTATGTTATGCGCCGACCCTGCGGTCGACTCAAACCCTGCAAATCTGCAAAAATTCAGATTTTTGTGGTTTTCATGCATTTTGTCATGACCACATTTTATCCACATATGTTGTATGAGATATAACAGTTTAGATGAACATAGAAAAGGATATGATAGGTGATATGTTGCATTTGTTTTGTAGAGGTGGAATCGACAATGCCGATTCATCCACGGTGGTAATTTGTCATCATCGAAACCTATGATTGTATGTTGTATGACAATTTACCCTTACACTTGGAGCTTGTTTAAGTCCGTACATGGCTTTATGCAGCTTGTACACTTTTCTTTCTTCGCCCTGTATCACAAATCCAACTGGTTGTGCAACATAACCTTCTTCTTCTAAGGGGCCATTAAGGAATGCACATTTCACATCCATCTGACACATCTTCCAGTTGTTCATGTTTGCTAGACCAACAACCAACCTGATTGTTTTGAACCTAGCAAGACGTGTAAAAACTTCATTGAAGTCGATTCCTTCTTTATGAAGAAATCCTTTCGCCATAAGTCTCACCTTGTGTCGAGTCACTTCTCCTTTGGGATTCAACTTCACCTTGTATACCCACTTCATATCGTTTGTCTTCTTGTCTTGGGGCAATTAGACAAGTGACCAAGTGTTGTTGACTTCGATTGACTTAAGTTTTTCGTTCATTGCTTTCATCCACTTCGAATATTTCAATGCCTCAACTGCACTGACTGGTTCGACATCTGCGTAGAAAGCATAGTGTATCAGCTCACCTTCTTTATTGATAACATCATCTGATGTAATCATACACTCTTGCAACCTTGCAGGCATGTGTCTTGTTCTCTGAGGTCTGCTTGGGCCTACTTCACCTCTGACTTCTTCCTGTCGAACTTCTCTTTCGACTTCACTAGCTGGTTCATCACAAAAGATTCTCACTGAATCTTTCTTGACATTCTTAGTCCAATCCCACTCCTTAATCTCATTTATGATCATGTCCCTGCTGATCACTACTTGCTTATTCACTGGGTCAAACAACTTGTATCCTCCAGTCGAATGATATCTTATCAGGATCATATAACTCGACTTGTCTTCAAGTTTTCTTCTCAACTGATCTGGCACATGTCTATGTGCTATAGATCTAAACACCCTCAGATGACTCAAGCTAGGCTTGACACCAAACCAACATTCTTCTGGTGTGATTCCTTATAGCTTCTTCATCAGAAATCTGTTCAGGATATATGTCGTATTCGACACAACTTCTCCCCATAATTCTTTGGATAAATGCTTGCCTTTCAACATACTTCTAACCATATTCATGATGGTTCTATTCTTCCTTTCTGCAACTCCATTCTACTGTAGAGTGTAGGGTGGCACCACCATATGCACAATCACCTCTTTCACACATAATACATCAAAATATTTCGATACATATTCTCCACCACCACCAGTCCTCAGAATCTTGATCTTTCGACCGTTTTGTCTTTCGACCATAGATTTAAACTTGGCAAATACCTCGATCACTTCACTTTTTTTCTTGAACCAAGTAAGACCACAGTTTTCGACTGAAATCATATATGAATGTAACAAAGTATTTGTTATCTCCAATTGAATCCACCTGGAGAGGAACACATACATCATAGTATATGACTTCAAGAATTGCCTTCGATCTGCTTCCTGCTAGGGGTGGCAAAACGGGCTCGGCCCGCGGGGCATGCCCGTTTTGCCCACACTTTTGTGCGGGGCGGGCCAACGATTTAGGCCCTCACCCTCAAATGTGTCCGCCCCGCCCCGCCCCGTTTTTTTCGCGGGCTTTTGCGGGCACGTGTATTTACATAAATTTTTTCATTTTTAGGCTTAAATAGTGTAGTGCCCGCGGGCTTTCCCCGCCCCGCCCTCACTTTTTTGCGGGGCGGGTTTAAGTTTTAGGCCCACATCCTCAACTATGACCGCCCCGCCCCGCCCCATTTTTTTGTGAGCTTTTGCGGGGCGAGCCTAAATGGGGCGGGCATGCCCGTTTGCCACCCCTACTTCCTGCATCCTTACTGAAGTTGCTCTTATGTTGCGTGGCGTGCATGCATTCTTCACATACTTTGTTTGGAATACCGATTTCTAGTAATCCTGAAACCATATTTTTTCTAGACAAATCTCTGATGTCTTTGAAATTGAGGTGACCAAGTCTATAATGCCATATCCATTCATCTATGTTGGCTGCTATTGCAAGACACTTATGCTCCATCACATTAAGCTCAATCTTGAAGGTTCTATTCTGAGACATTGGAGCCTCCAAGATCAACCTTCCATTTAAGTCAAGAACTATCATCATCTTGTCTTCGATCTACACCTTATAGTTATTTTCGACTAACTACCCTATGCTGAGCAAATTGATCTTCATGCCTGGTATGTACAACACATTTGAAATTACTGACCTCTTTCCATCTTTCCTCATAACCAGAACATCACAAACACCTTCAACTGCTAGAGTGTTGTCATTTACAAATTTTACCATGTTCTTCATCGAGGACTTTATGTTGACAAACCAATATTTCCTTCCAGACATATGTGATGAGCATCTTGAGTCCAAGTACCACTGGTCCTTAAATCTCTATTAATCTCTTGTTGTAACCATCAACAACGTCTCTTCTTCTTCATGTTTCACCAGCTTTGTATAAGTTTCTTGATTCTTCTGCTTTTCTGGACAATCACTAGAATAATGACCATACCTTTGACAATTGTAACATTGAATGTGACTCTTATTTGGCTTTTGACCACCACCTCTTCCTCTACCTGCAACACCACCTCTTTGGTTGCCTTGATTTTAGGGTTTTCTCTGATTCGACCAGTTTCCTTCTTGTTGATTTCGACCAGTTGAATTGTTGTAATCTCCTCTGCCTTTGTTTCCGTTCCAGCTTCCTTTGCCTTTTCTTTCTTTTCTGATTGAGTCTGCAAAGTCATATCACTCTTCGACTTTCCTACAACTCTTTCAGTCATTCTTTGTTCATGAGATTCAAGCGTCCCTTGAAGCTCTTCCTTTGTCAATTCTGACAAATCTTTCGACTCTTCTATGCCTACTATCACGTGGTCGAACTTTGAAGCCAACGACCTCGAGATCTTTCCACCAATAGATCTTGATGTCAACACTTTTCCACATACCTTGATTTGATTCACTAGTTTTGTAACCCTGATGAAGAAATCAGTTATGCTTTCGTTGTCTTCCATCTAAAGCAATTCATATGTTCTTTTGTGAGTTTGTAACCTCACCTCTTTCACCTTCTCCACGCCTCCAAATGATTTCTCCAGAATTTCCCATGCTTCTTTCGCTAACTCCGCATCACTAACCTTTTCAAAGTCATTTGCATCAACACATTGATGGATCATAAAGAGAGCTTTATAATCTTTCTTCTTCGATTCTTTATGTGCAGCCTTTTCTTGATTTGTCGCATTTTCTGCAAGCGTTGTTACTCCTTCCTTCACAAGATCCCAAAGACCTTGATAACGAAACACAATATTTATCTGCTTGCACCAATTCTCCCATTTGTTGTTCTTGAGAATCGGAAGATTTGCTGAAAAATACCCGTTTGGATGATTATTGTCATGGTGATTTTCTTCCCACAAATCGATTAAACCGGAGCTCTTGGTACCAGATGTTGGAAATCCCCCAAAACCTATGGAGAATTTCAATCAATCTTGATGAACAAGATTGTTATCACTCACACAATAACAACGAAAAGAGAAGAACAATGAAGAAAGAAAGAAAGTAAAGAACAATGAAGGAGAAGATGAATTAAATTCTAAAGAGTTTCTCTCTGCCCACAAACTGTGAAAAACTTCTTATTCACTTTGCAACTACAAATACTGTGAATACAAAGTTATGAATACTCTATTCACTTCATTTACAAAAATAAGGGTTACTCTCTCTATTTATAGATTTAGGTTAACTTGGACCTCAAGTCAAAACCAAAAACTATAAAAATCCAAAATAGCTAACACTATTAAAATAAACCTAAGTCGAAATCTTATGTGAAGCAACATGCTTCGACACTTCGACACTAACACAACTCAACACATTAGATGGTTTGACACTTCTTGTTCTGTCGAACAACCTGCTTCAGCACAAGGAATTACAATTCAACAAACTCTAATATTTGTAGGGATCCAAACAAATATTTAAATTTAAATAATATTATTAAAATGATAATAAAATTATATCATTAAAAATAATATTATATATTAGTGTAGATTCCTATTTGAAAATAATTTAATATAAAACCGATTTGTTAAGAGAAAATATTTTCAAAAATGATTTTATGAAGAAAAAAAATATCAAGAGTTTTTTAAAATTATTTTTTTTATAAATTAAAAAATTAATTTTAACATTATTAAAATTTAAAATATAGTCAGAATTTCAATTTTAAAAAAAATCTCATTTTTTTATGAAATTATTTGAAATAATTTTAAATTTAAATAATATTTTGAAATAATTATTTAAATCAATTTTTTATTTGAAATGATAAAAAAAAAATCTTTGCATAGTCTTCTTAAAGAAAAGTACTACTAGGGAGTTATTATAGAGTTATGAATTTGGACAATGGTGTCTATTCCGGTAGTAGCTGGTAACTAGTAACACGCCATCTATTTCTCATATTCCACCACCAAAACAACAACTAATATGGCGGTGGATTTAATTGAAATTAATCTGAACCCACTTCTGCACTTTTTTCTCAATAGTAATGGATATAGCTCTCTTTTTTTCCCCACTAGGATAAATAACTAAAATACACTTTTTTCCTTTAATATTTTTTGTCCGTGTAGCAGTGTACCATTCGTTCATACTTAATAAAGCCAAACGTGTTGCCAATTATTTACAGTTGTATTTGTACAGGCATTTATTTGATGCAGTGTGCCACTGTACAATTCACTCGTTTAAGGGTAATGGCAGGTTGGTGGCTTTTCATTTTCCCACATTAATAGTTACTAATAAACTAGTACCATTGAAACAAATATCTTCCTATACAAAGAATATAAATATATGTCAATTTACAAAGAATAAAAAAAATATATAAAAAAATCTAGTCCAGGTTAGATGCAGTGTACTCAAACGAAGTAGTAATTTGATAGTACCACATTTTAAGAATAGGACCGACAATACTATACAACCATTGTAGTTTAAATTGATTCAATTATTTCACATTTGAATTGGATCACTAATAAATTTAAAATAAAAAAGTATTATAAAATAAAATTAAAAACAAACCATTTTAACTAACAAGCCTCTCAAATCTGATTCAAAACCAACCGACAAAACAACGAGATGTAGTTTAAACATGCATAACTGGTTCGGGTCAATTTTTAAAACATTGAATTTTACAAAATGCCTTGTATTCTACTGCAAGATTTCAGATCTGAGTTTTAGTTGGAAAAATATTGGTGCCCTACACTAACCATCAAGACTCATCAAACACCTTAACTCCATTAACATAGCCAAAAGTCCACATAACCTAAATGAAGTTCAACTACCAGATTAAATGAAGATCAAGTCATAACAAGAAAAAGTCATACCAAAATGACAATCATGCCAAAATACAGTCTTCTTCGCTATTGTCTCTCATAAATACAATTCGGTTGATACAGTTTTACTATTTTGACTCAACGGTGTTATCTTTGTCGGAAGAGATTTCGGGTACTGAAATTTGGGATGAATACTTCTTAATTCTCAAAGAAATAAGTACACTAGATAAAATACCAACTATGGGGAAAAAGTAAGACCAAAATTGAGATTTCTTAGAGCCAGATGCTGTGGAAACAGCTGCACCGGCAAGGCTTCCGATAGATGTATTCTGCAAGATCATGGGGAGGCATCCGACAACGGTGGGAAGAAGAAAATCCAAAAAGAACCTAACTTCAGTTGCAGCTAAGGTGTAGTTAATAATATAGGAAGGCACGGGTGAGAATCGGGCGAGAAGAACAAACTTCCAACCATCTCGCGCAACTCCGTTTGAGAGGATTTTAAAATATTTGTTTCTTTGAGCCCAGTCCATTGCTGAACTTGAATTCCTGAATACTAACCTGAAGAAGCCAAAATGACAAATTCAGAACAGATAAGGAAAGATAAAAAGAGGATTGAGTTACACATAGAACATCTAATGGACAAACATCATTAACACATGAGAGTGTGTGTCCTTGTTAGCTTTTACTTGAAAAGGACTGACACTGTCACAAACACCAGACACCAAATTTATATGTCAACATCGATAATTATTTAACAGGACTAATTACACATAGAAAATTGAATGAAGAATACATCATTAACATATGGATGTCCTTGTAAGTTTTTACTTATAAGAAACTCATATGAATACGAGACTGACACGTCGACACCAATACGTGTCGGACACCAGACATGTATTTAATATGAAGTGTTGGTGCTACATAATGGTACTATTAGAATAGACATGTTAAACTAGCATAGTTTCACACAGCTGCCTCATTGTCCAATAAACTACCCTTTATAGTCTTTCATACAATGGCAGTTCATTTCAGCTATTCGAAGTGAGGTCAAATAAGCAATAACTAAACATGACAACGGATTCCATGAATTTCGATTTCGATGTCGCTATAAAGAGTTTGGACTAAACATGTTTTAAGGCCAACCTAAAGAGGACAACATATAACTCTTCCCATTCCAAAGATGTGTCACAAGAGTCAAATCCGAAAAGAACACACAAATGTTTAAATCTAATATCACCAATAGGGGCTTTGGTTTTCAAGACTTTCTACCAACTAATCAAAATTTTCAACAAAATTGTAAGGAAAATTGAATATAATTACAAAAAACAACATTGAACTAAACACAACAGTCAACATTAGATATTTGATAAACAATTTCCTAAAATTAAATATTCTGATTTATGAAATTAACCATGTGCAAGAAAACACTAATTATTCTTTAACATGATTGAGCAAAAGTTTACAAATTCCTCTCATTATTTGACTCATGTAAGAGAAAAAGTTTTATTTATATGCAAAGTGAAAAAGTAACCAGAAAGACCAAAGACAAGAATATAGTTTCTGTATACAAAACAAAAGTAAGCACACCAGTACCCTACAATACCATAGAATATTTGCACAAAAGATGCTTCAAAAAAGGGCCCAAAGTCTAACATCAACGAAAAAACAAATATACTAAGATCCTAATGTTCCAGCAGTCCTTTCCTAGACACAATATTAGGAAATCAAAATTCCAATTCTGTTTGTAGAGTTATCGTGATAAACAAGATTGGTGACTCACAACAAAAGAGAATTTCTTATTCCCTCTGCTTCTGTAAGCTTTCATCTCAAAATTGTTTTAACCAATCATTTGATTTCAGAAATTGAGGTGAATAACTTTGAAAATTTAAAGCAAAATAAATAAATTATAAAGATGAAAACTGCAGTAGCATATTAAAAACCCTGATATCATATAAACATAGACTTCAATTTTAATTCCAATAGCGAGACCACAATTTCCAACGGCCTATAAATTGATGTACAATAGAGCTTATCTAGGCTTACTTAATGACATAGACACTATAGCGTTGGGAAAGACTTGCAAAATCAATATGTGATATGTCCATAGGTCTTTTTCCCTTTTCAGTTTATTTTAATTTAGGTTATGGACACAGCTTATGTAGAGTAGAGCTTACTCTTCATCACCCTATCTATTGAGTATGGCTCATATTGCTGATAAGTGGGCACACAATTGAGGTATAAATTTGTAATATGGACATTAATACATTATAACTCTTAAGCATTGCATAAATAATAGGAAACTATTGTCAAATTTCGTATGCACAGTTGGCCAAACTTCGTAATCAATCGAGTGTGTTCTTGCTCTATATTAATCGGTTTAATTTAGAGCCGTTCTTGCTCTTCTAATACAATTTGACTTCTCATCAATCTCAAATTCTACTTTTTCAAATATAAAAATAAACAATGAGAACACATCCAAAGACAAATAGTTAAGAGCTTATTAGTTATCACTTATCAATTAAATTCCTAACTACCTATAACTACTTAATCACCTAATTGTTGGTTTAAATAAGACAAATTGACAACTAAAACGCTAGGTATCATCATAGAGTTTAATGAATATACAATCTCACAAATTAGTTTAACCCAACATCCAATTAGAACTCATCATATCAAAATCTTCCTTCATAACACCAACTTAAAAAATAATTTACAAAATAATAGATTCTCATTGGACTACCTACGTTTGGTTCCAAGTTTGGTGCAGTCCTAATTGATTCATGTTTTCTCTCGAATTAAGTGTATGTTTGGTTTCACACTAGGAGCACTTACAATTGATTTTGGATGTATAAAATTGATTTTGACATCTTTGGTTGCTTGAAACTATAATTTGTAACTTTTGAGTCTAAACATTATTTTTCCTACAGTTCAACTCACTTTTACAAGAATCTCTCCGGACATACATCACTTTACCTTCAAGTCACTTTTAGCCATAATCAATTTTCAGAACCAATTCACTCAAAATCAATTTTTTTTACTCGCTAAATTAACTCTAACTTGAAGCTCTGAGTCTTAACATTTACAATGGACTTCGTCTTAAACTTACTTTTACATAAATATATTCAAACATAAACCATCCATTTCACATTCGGCTCTACACAATTAACTCATTCAAAATCAATTTTCATTGTTGCATAACCAAACATGCACTAACTCTAAAATTAATTGACCCTGATTGCTCCGTTTTTTCTCCTCATCAAAATGCAAATCACCACAACAATTGAAAAGATAAACAAAAACAACACAATTAACATCAACTAATCACAACTAAATTATAACTAATCAAACTAAATTAAACTAATCCTAACAAATCTCAAACAATCTCTAACAACAAAAACGATTAATCTAACCCTAGATCCGATAAATCCAACCGAAAACCATAAATTACCTGCCAATCGAGAATGAAAGCGATGCAGCAAGGATCTTCGCAGAGAAAACACAGAGAACAGAAGGTAAGAATCCGAAGAGAAGAGAAGCAACGGTTTCGAGAAAAATAGCGGAAGGTAAACAAAGAGCGATGGAGATTGTGTGAACTGAGATGTAAAGAGGAATCGCCCAAATCCCTAATTTATCAGATAAATCACTCATCCATTTCATCAACGATTCTTTGTCCCAACTAACTCCGATCAGTTCTCCGCCGTAAGATCTTAATAACAAGGCGGCTATTGCGACCAACGCCGCCGTTTTCCACCACCACCGCCCCATTGATTTTTTTTTACCTAAAAGTGTAACTATAACAACGACACCACTAACATTAACAACATAACACACTCGCTTTCAATATTACTGATTTTTTATTTTGGGTAATATTATAGTTAATTAATTTAATGCTAGCGTTGAGTTGTCGGTTTTATGATGGACTATATTCATACAAGAGTGCTAGTAATTATTTTGGTTGATTTTAATATTTGAATTTCAATATTTCCTTTGTTACTTTCATTTGTTGTTTTATGTATACAAATAATTAACAAATTATAAGTAAGATTTGGTTACCTTATGTCAATGTTCTTAGGTGAATATAAACAATATGTTTTAGGTATAAAATCAAAATTTTGATAGTTGAAATATTTTATAATATAAATATTATGATAATAAAGTATGACATTTTGTTTACATTATTTATATACCTTAGATATTTTATTGATTATAAATTTAAGTTGATTTATTTAAGTATGACATTTTCAACTTAAAGTATGACATTTTGATAAAGATTGATATTTATTTATTTATTTTTAACTTTTTTATATTGTCATTATAAGTTTAAATTTATATTTAAAAGATAATTTGTTGAATGAATAAAATTTTGTTTTAATATGATAACTTCTTCTTTTATTTTTTTTTAAATGATGGATTCAATTTGTCTTTTAAATTTAAATATTATTATAGTTAATTCTGTCATAACTTGTGACAATCTAGAATTGTTGAAAAGTTTGAGAAATATTTCGAGACAAATATTGTAATGTGGCTTGAGAATATTGAGTTTGGGGGAGAAATATGGTCAAAGAATAAAATTGACTGGAAAAGAATTGGTTCTAACTTCTATAGCAAATTTCGACCATGTATTGTTCTTTCTCTCAATTAAATTAAGAAATTAATTCTTGAAAATCAAATTCAACATCCTTAAGAATTAAGGCATCTAGTGTCATAAAGAATTGATTGAAAATATAAATTGTATTCGGATGATCGTAAGATTTTATTATGATAGTTGTGACACTTGTTACTACTTATAACTTTGAAGCTTCTTAACATGGATATCAAATTAGTGTTTTTAATGGCGACATTATAAAGTACAATATGGTGCAATGAGAGAAAACTTGGTGTCAATATATACAAAATTTATGGTTTGCGAATATATAAAAACTATTTATGAGTTAATTAAATTATCTCATTAGTGATACCACAATATTTCATAAGGTAATTGTCTCGTTTGGTTTTGAGATGTCTATTATGAAAAACTATTGGGTTTTACAAGTCCAATGGGAATAAATTTATGTTCCTAGTTTAATGAATCGATTTTATTTTATTTAGTCAACAATGATATATCATTGTTGTGTGAAACCGATAAATCTCTAACAAAAGTTTAGCGATGAAAGATCTTGGACACATCTCTTTTGTATTAGGTATTTAGATACTTAGAGATTATTCTCAATGTATCATTTGATTATCACAAAAGATTTATATATATATATATATATATATATATATATATATATATATATATATATATATATATATATATATATATATATATATATATATATATATATATATATATAAAGTTGAAAATAAAACTGACATTAAAGATAACGAACTAGGGTATGTCTCAATTATCAAAGGAGACTATTGAGTTCTCTATCATTATCCAAAATAAGAGAATCTGGAAATTTAGAAAATTAAGTTTTTTATACTTTTTCAGTTTTTTTGGGAACCTTAAGTATTATCTTATGTACATGCATCCGGAATAAGCGTATATATAATTAGATCTTTTGGAAAATACAAAAAATTCAAAATTTGAATTGTTGAAATGAGGTAACCATAAGGATTGTTATAGGGAACATAAGAGTTAGTGCTCACATATTAGAGATTGAATAATTTGGAGATCATCAGAATGTTCGATTATGATCCTTTTCGATGTCTATATATAATGGGCAGAAATTACTATAAATATTAATTTCACTTGGTTGCATATAGTAAAAGGTTTTGAAAGACAACTCGAGCTATATTGTGACATAAGTCAGTCGAATAATATTTCAACAATTGTTTTATAAAGTTAATTGATTTATAGGTTGTTGTTGTTGAAGGAGAGAACATGTAGATAAAAAATTTATGCTACTTGACTTACTAATTAAAGACTTGGCTAATAGGGTCTTTCATATGATTGTTGTCACTAAGTACGTCCTAGATTAGTGGGAGGCACTCCTTCTTTATGTTTTATAATATCGTTTTGATTTTGATACAGACTTTATGTTAAGATTATCCGCAGAAATAAAGTTTATGAGATTATTATTGCTATAACCATTTCTATATCGTTTGTGCAAATATTGAATTTGCAAACTTCAGTTTTGTTGTGAAAACGATGTCGGAATTACAAAGTATAATTGATTTCTTGATCGGTAAAAAAACCACAAGGGTAGAAAAGAAGAAAACAAAAAGAACACAATGAAATTGTTATAAACTGTTATTCTTTACTTTCTCTTTGAAACAAGATTACAAGTGTTAAAGAATAACAAATAACATCTCTCACTCTAACTAGGATTCGTGTTATGCAATTATGTGAGACTAGTATGCTATTTATAAGAAAACTAACATACTAAACTAGTGGATTTTTACACACAGACCCATTACACAAGATATATTAGAGAACAAGCTAACTTAAACAATTGGGCATAACAAACATGTTCAATTCGACATGCTAAAAATCCTAGCATACTTCAACTGCAACATGTGGCAGACTTCGGCGGCATGTTAAGGTCCTGTCGAACCAAGAAGCTACCCTTCAACCATACTAGAGTTCGATCTGATATCTCATAAATCTCCACCTTGAAAAATCTCTTGTAAATACAAGGGGACTGAACTACTCTCGATTTATGAGAGGACTCGGGATAACTTTGTGTGTTACTCTTCTTTCTTGCACTTTATATCCGTTGTCTATATTTAAATAACTTATATTCTATAACATTGTGTTTAGAATCTGACTTAAGAGTTTTTAAGAGAAGTAAAAAAGCCAACATAATTCAACTCTAGTTCTTGTGTTTTTCTCACCTTCAGGAGTTTTAAATTCAATTCGTTTCCATATTATCAATCAAAAATCTTGTTTAACAAGTTATCCAATTCCAACAAAACCTATTGCTTACGTGATAAATTGCTTGATCCTACTGATTCCTTAAGCGTTGAAATTATTTGAAGATCTAAGAAGAATTTCACTAAGGCAATTCTGGAGAGAAGAACTCACTTCTTTTCAATGGAATTTGTCACCATCATTGGCAATCCCTTAATCTTACTAACAACTTGAAAAACTCAATAAGATATTAGAGAATGATTAGTTTCAAGTACGTGTCTCCTTCAATCAGTTTCAGAACTCTCGTTATCAAGACCTTAACTCAATAGAAGTTGAAGATGCAAGAATTTTGTAACAAGACTTTGAATACCGAAAATAGAGGAAATTGATTTTCACTAAAAAATACATTGAAAATTATGATCAGGATGATAGATGTTGTGTGAGATATGATGACAAAAAGGTTTTATATGTACTTGAGATTAAGCACACAAAATGGTTGAAAAAGTTAGTTAGATTCGAATCAAGCGTAATTTGTGATTTCAATCAAATGAGAAAATGAAGTGGAATAAAAAAAACTGATTTTTGAAAAACTGTCAGTTGATTCGGATCATACAAAGGGTGATTTAAATCAAATGACACGTGATTCGAAACACGGGTAATAGTTGATTTGAATCAAATGCCACAAAACTGAAAATGAAATTTTGAAAAAGTGATTAATTCGAATCATGTTTAAATATTGATTCGAATCAAATCAAACAGAATCTGTCACCAGGAAAATAATCAAAATCAAGTGAAAATTTTGATTCAAATCAAATGACTGAGTTCCACTTCTTTCCAATTTGACCAGGATAAAAAATTCAATGTAAAACTGAATGATTCGAATCAATCTTGTAAAATCTCAAGTTTTCAAATTTTCAAATTTTCAAAAGCATTTTGAGATTTTACTTTTGAATCAAAGTTTAACCAAAGTACAAATGATTTCATTCCACTAACATATGCTATTGATCAAAGAACATTTTGATCAAGATCAAATCTAACCAAAGTTTTATGCATGCTAAAAATGAATTATTTCAAACTCGATTCTGAGAAGTGAAAACGTGAAGGAAACTCAATGAATCAAAATCAAATCAAAGATAAAGCGATAAGATAAACAACAAAATAACCGGATGTAGAAGCTCCCTTTGAGTGAAATAGGGACATGCAACTATAAATATGTGGCATCCTACATTTGCCATGTTTTTCCCCATTTCACATGATTTGTTGTTATATTTATCCCCACATGTTACATTGCCTCATACTTTCTTAAGTGAAGATAATCGTTTTTCTATATTGGCGCTATAAACATGTAATACAAGAAAAATGTTGAATTTTCAAGTTTCAAATGTCTTGATCATTTATTACACTCTGACAACATGCTTAAACCTTAATAGACTCGATAAAGATCCACTTATCTGTATTCAAATATTTTTAATTCATCTATTCTTCATTTAGCTAAAAGGGATTCGATTGTCCATAAATTCAATTGTTTGTCATTTTTCTATTAAGTATAAACAACAATACAAAAAAAACTTATGATTAACTTGTCTCGAATATCACCCATACATGCCTCATGCTTAGAAGACTATGCACCTTTAATCATATTTTCATCATGAAGGTGAGAAAAATACATAGAAAGGGGGGGGGGGGTGAATTATGTATTCTTAAAAAATCTAGTTCACTTCTGAACTAGCATGTTAAGATTCTGAACAATGTTCGGACTCTGATATCAGAACAAATCACAGCAGCAGAAATATAATTTTTAGAAGTAAATGCTATCAACAGACAAAGATCATCATAATTCCTCTCCTCAATTGAGAGTAATCCAGTCCCTTTGCCTTAACAAGAGCTTTTCACTATAACAAAACATGTTATAAATTTCTCAAGCACACTTGCAAGAGACTTCAATGCTCAATCAACCTAGAAAGAGACTTATACTCAAGTCCTCGGATAAGAGACTTCCTTGCTCAATCAACCTAGAAAGAGACTTTATTTCTCAAGTCCTCATACAAGAGACTTTCTTGCTCAATCAACCTAGAAAGAGACTTTCTTGCTCAAGCACGCAGGCAAGAGACTTCCTATACTTTAAACAGAAGTTTAGTAGAAAAGATAACTATTATACTTTAATACACAATTAGAAGTATAACAGTTGTGCAACAATTACAAAGGTTTTCAACCTTTATAAGACTTATAAGATAATCAAAAATAATAAATCTTATGATCTTAAGCAATAACAGTTACATAAATAACAACTTAGAGTTATGCCAAAGATCTTGTAATGCATTGTCATGTTGTAACCTTCCTTTGAGTCTTTAGTTTCCTCCTATAGAGGTTGATAAAGATTTGTTGTAGAGTTTGAACATAACTAGCAAACTTAGTGAAGAAGTATTTCAAGAGAGACGTTGGAGACTAGCATCTAGTTTGAAGCTTTCTCCATTGCATAATGGCATAGTCCAAAGCACCTTTCAAAGTATTAGGTATCTACTAAAAGGTAGAATAGACCGAAGATGTCACAATACCATTCCTTGAGCCTTGCAAAATGAAACCCTAGTTAACTCTATCCAGAATTATGGGGCTTTGATAAGATAAGACTGATTTGGCACAGTGTACAGATCAGCTACTCTCCACGCCTTCAAAATCCGAGTTGTCACCAGAAGCTGAGTCATAAGACCAGAGTCTGATCCCTTCAAAGGCGTTGAACTAGTTCAGATTCTGATCAATCATAATCAGACTTTAAATTACTTCTCCATATATGCTTTCAATCAGAATAAATTTTATGCCTATGATCCTGCACACTTGAACAACTATTAGTAAACCCTATTATTCTTTAAATACACTGTTATCATCAAACCCTCTTAGGTGCATAAACAAATCTTGTCCCAACACATCATTGAGACTTAAAATAATATGATGAAGAGCACATACCTAAGGAGTAGGTTAGACTGTAGGCCGAAGTATCAAGAGTTTTCCCAATAGTATCAAAAGTTTGCATAAGTATCAATAGATTGACCAAGAGTTCTCATGGTAGTATTAAGAGGTCGTTCTATTATCAATCAAGAGCATGGGCAACTATCAATAGCTTGGCCAAGAGGATCAAGAGCTCCCCCAAGGCTATGACCATCACTAGCTAGGAAAAAACTATTAAGAGATCGGCCAAGAGCTCGCCCGAGTAGCAAGAGATATCCTAACTATCAAAAGATTGAGCAAGAGGAGAAATATATGGCCCAACTAGCAAGAGCTCAACCAAGAGCTTGCTCAATTAAGAGCTCGCCCAATTATCAACATCTCGACCAAGAAGAGTAAGCCCCTACCAAACTATCAAAAGCTCACCTAATAGCATTAAGATCATGCCTGAGTACCAAGATCTCGGCCAAGAGGAGCAAAAGGTCGCACAACTATCAAGATTTCACCCAATAGTATTAAGAGCTCGCCCGAGTATCAAGAGATCGACCAAGAGGATCAATAGTTCACCTAAGGCTAAGAATATCACGAGATAGGTCAGGACTACCAAGGGCTTGACCAAGAGCTCACCCATGTACAGTGACCACGAGCTAGGCCAGGACTATCAAGAGCTCGGCCAATAGTTGTCCTAATAGTTTTAAGAGAACTTTTGTGTTGTATATGTCACAAAGACATGGTAATCTTTGAAGAGATGAAAGAAAAAGGTAAGAGAAGGCTTCCTATTCATGTATTGACATAAATACTGGAAGACTTTCTCACATACGCCTAAATCGTAGGAAGATCAAGTTGCGATAGAGCCATTATCATATGTGTCGCATCCTGCGAAAAACCGGCGAGCTAAAAATAAAAAAACACACAGAGCCGCCACTGCGCGTTATTTATCCCAAGATAGGGAAAGGAAACGCTCAGAGAAACCTGGAAAGGAAATGGTCTCGCGACCAGAGAGAAAGGGTAAGGGAGTCGGTTACGCGAGGGGAAGGTATTAGCACCCCTCACGTCCGTCGTACTCGACGGGATCCACGTCCTAAGAAAAGAAAAGGTTGCTAAACATCACACACACACAGGGAACGCAGGTGGGGTTAAGAGAAACGGGCTCGATAAGGCGTCGCACCTTATGCCTACATATCTTGTCTGGAACAAGAATCAGAGCCACTGTAGTTCGGCTTACGCACGCCAAACAACACAAAACAAATAAACAAGCAAGGGTGGCAAACATGGAGCCCGACAACCACTTGATGGAATTACGTCGGCATCCGAACCAAAACTCACTCAGAAGGGCAAACGTGGAGCCCGACTGCCAATCACTGGGCTTACGTCGGCATCCGAACCCAAACACGCACAAAACGGCAAACGTGGAGCCCGACAGCCAATCACTGGGCTTACGTCGGCATCCGAACCCAAAACACCAAACAGCACAGTCAGATAACAAGTAAACGCACGCAAAAAAGAAAAAGGTTGCCCGGAGTGGTCTCGCACGACCACCTGCCTACATACCTCGTCTGGCACGAGGATCAGGGCGATGTAGTTCCCCTGAAAGGGACTAAATTGCTAACCAGAAACCGGGGAAAGATACACAATTAGGGAGCTGAGACTCGAGCCTAATGTTGTCATGCATCGTTAACCCTAAGTTCGGTTTTCTATCCTACTTGCATAAACAAGCCTATCCTAACCAGGAAAGAAGCTAGCACACAAGCATACAATCATACATCATCAAATGAGAACAGGTATCTCAAACAAGCATGTCAATCAGATATCCACATAACACGCACTATAGCCAAACAAGGGGCTCAATCAATCAGGTTTGACTGCCTAAGCAAGTCGTCTGTACAGGCTGGTTTTGCTCTTAACCTTGCCATTACGAGGCTAAGGTGAAGCAGATGTAGAGGTGAAGTGAGGATCAGACCTCACAGCTCATATCCCTAACCAGGGAGAGCTGACAAATGAGCATGGGTCCAGAATAGGGGAACCCTTCTATACTCGATGACTCTGACACAACAGATCTTGGGCTTTTGATCTCAATGCTACAACCATGTAATGGGAGCAAGGAGAAGACTCACTGAATAGTGGGGGACAGGTTGCTTGTCCCTACCTTCCACCAATTGCCTTACTTGAAGGGCTTTTCCTGCTTGGCTTAAAAATAAACATACACAAGCATTGCCTCTTAAGGAGGACTTCAGACAATTTGCCCGGCCCGGTAACAGCCGGGTCTCCAGACTACATGAAGTTTTAAGAAGTTACCTCAATGCAAATTGCTTATGCAAAGCAAAGCAAAGCAATAGTTCACAAGGAACTGAGCAACTAAAGTACCTGGAAACAATCAAACTCAGTCAGTATTCAATCAGACAAATTGTACAGCAAACAATCAAACAGTTTAAACAATACAACACAAAGCAAGCTCAAGGCTTAAGCCCAAGCTCCAACACCTACAAAACAATGTTATGTTAGTGTACAAACATCAACAACACCAATTAAAATGGACTTGTATCATTCTCCATGTACATTATGCTTTTGATCCTGAAAAACCAAGCAAACATTAGCAACTAGACCACTAGGCCAAGCCTAGGGTCCAAAAGCAAGAAAAAAGTTAAAACAGCAAGGTATTCATTAACCAACATCAAATTAACATCAAACACAAGCAAACATCATTGGTCTCATGTTTATATCATCCACCAAGCTCATGTTATGCACAAAACAATCCATATTGGTTCAAATGAAGCACCAAACATACAAACAGAATTATTGCATTCAAATCCATACCAAAACACATCCAAAAATTCTCAAATTAAATACACCTAAACAGGGGTCTATCAAGGTCTACCATGTCAAATTTGAGCTCAATTGGGCAAATGGAACCATGTCAATGAAAATCAACAAAAACAGACACCATTTCATGCTTCAATTCATACCATCAATGCATACATCCACTTCAAAAATTCATATCTCATTGAAAACAAAAAAGAAATGGATGAGACCAAAACAAGGAGGTCCTAAAATGTGTCTAGTTCGTGCATATCAAATTTCATGGCCATACAATACAATGTGAGCATTTCCCAATCATTCTACCAACCTATGTCATATGAGCTTGCACAAATGATCTCCAGAAATGAAAAATCATGATCAAATAGAAAATTCAGTGAAAAATTCTACAAAAATTCATACAACATCACGACATGCCAACCAATCATCATGCAAAATTTCAGCCAATTCCAACATGCATAGGTCATCCAATTAAATTCAACAAGTTGACATCAAGAGGTGTGACACAAATTGTCACACCTAAGTTCCAGAATTTGCTGCTCTCTAACCAGGTATCAAAAATTCATGAAATTTACATGGAAATGACCATTGATGTGTCTAGAATCATCACAAAAATTTTCAAGAATTTATTTTACATTATGAGGATTTCATGATCAAAATGGTGTAAGGTATCACAAATGCACATGTGGAAGAAACCCTAGGCAAAAATGCAAAATAATCCAAGCATAACTTTGACCAATAGGTCAAAAATCATCTACATTCAACCACAAAGTCAACAAAATTATTTCCATATTTTTGTGATTTTTCTATAATTTTCTATGATTTTTCTAAGGTGTTATGATATTTATTAACATTTTTTAGATTTTTATTGAATTAATTAAATAAATAAAGGAAATGGCATTTTGGTAATTAAAGAGGCGGGGGCGGGAAACTCCCAGTTTGAATTTTTGAAACGAAATCAGGATCTACAAGCCTCTTCATCGTCACTTCCGTCCAGAAATTTGAAGAACGTCCAAGAACACGAATTCTCAAATCTTAACCAAAACTAACAAACTTATATCCGTTGGAATCGTACGAACGTGTAGTACATGAATCTCAACTCCAATTAACCTAAAACTTCCTAAATCTCAAGAATCGATGAACCTAGGGTTTTAGATCTAAACTTCGAGTCAAGATTTCTCAGCCTACGATTGATCATTTTCAATTCCGAAACCAGCACCGTAATCTACGCGACAAGACCTTTCTCACGCACACAATTATTTGGCAAAGCATGACGATCGAATTTCGATGATACCTGCTATGGCAGTGGTGGAATCGGTTGAATTCGCGCGCGATTTGGCAAAACAGCAGCAGTATTGGCTATAGGAAGAGTGGTGTGAAGCTCCGTTTTGCTCAATTTTGCTCACAGCTCTTGAATCCGCGATTCACCATGGATGGAGCTTGAAAGTGCAGCAGCTTTTGGCGCGGCTTTGGAGGTTGAAACATGAAAACAGATGGAGTAGAGGTTGAGGCAAGATCAATGCAAAAAGAAATTCGCAAATTGATCCACAATTGGTGAAGATTGATGAATTTGAAGATTTGTGTTCTTGATGGAATTTTGAGAGAATGAGAGGTTTTTAGATCTGAATTTTGTAAATGTGGAGATTCTCTTATGATTAGGCAAGGATTTAGAATTTATATGGATGCTTAATCCTCCACTAATCCACTTAATTAGTTAAATGGTAATGTTAAGTGAAAGTGCAATTTCCTTCAATTTGGCCAAAATGCCCTCTCTCCAAATCAGTTCATGTAGCAGCTCAATTTTGGTTCCAACAAGTCCAAAATGTCATATGCAATGTGTAGAAACAAGTTTCATTTCAATTGGATGCCTATTCTTGAATTTCACTATGTGGTAGAAAAAAGTCCAATTTTGCATTTCCATTCTTCGAGCCAAAACTCAAATTATGAGGCCTAGCCATGAAATGAATATTCAAACATACTTAAAATGCCATTCCTGAGGTGTTGGAAAAAGTCCCATTCAAAAATTCTAATTATTTTGACATTTGGACGATTTTGCCCCTGGTCCAATTCAGCTGTCCAGTTGAAAAGTGACTTTTTGCCTTGGCCATTTTTGAACAAATCCAATGATGCACCCTCAAAGTACATGTCAAATGGAGTTTGTGCATATAAAGAACTTGCAATTTGGACAAACCATGTGGAAGTTATGGCCTCCTGATTACGGTCTTTTCTGAAATTCACTGAGCCATATCTCGCAAACCGTACATCGGATTTTCAAGTTCTTGGACTTTTTGGAAAGGTGAGAACAAGATCTACATCTGTCATGTTGAACAATTTTTCATTTGAAGCTTCCTTGGACTTCTGTTTTTGAGATCAAAAACTTTCCATTTTTGGAAACTTCAATTACAAGTCACTTGCTATTTTTGGCAGTTTTTGTCCTGACTTGATTTTCTTCATTTTTAAGCTTTGCAATGTCATTCAACACTTGTTCCAACATGAATGAAGTGTGTCTAACTCATCTCCACCTCCAAATCCATCAGATCATGTACAGTTGACCACAGTTGACTTTTCATCTGATAGATGAATCTGGCAATGCATTGATCAATCTGAGCCCCAATTTCCAACTGAAATGGCTCAAGGGTGATACCCTAGCCTCAATAAGCACCATATAATCATAGAATGATCCTCATCTCCATCTCAAACACCATCTCCTGATTAAGCCCTGATTGGCCCAATACCACTGATTAGGGTTGACCAGTGGTCAAAACCCTAATCTCAAGGAATCTTCTTCAATCTCCTGATGACATCCAACCATGGTGATGATGATGTATCGATTCAATCAACATGAAGACCAATACCCTTGGGAGTCACAAAACCCTAATTCACAGCTCAATCCTCAGATGGCCCATGATCAATCAGTACAACCCTAGGCTTGCACTTGACTTCCTCCTCTTCTGATCAAGACTTGGGAAGATGGCTTGCATAATGTAACCACATGATATGCAACATGAAATGCCTAATGTCCTAAAATGATATGTAAATATGTTAATGCTAGTCCCAAGAGAGGAGGGCAAATTTTGAGGTGTTACAGCTGCCCCTATTCAATCCACTGTGAACCTGTCGATACGAAATAGCCTCGGCTTTCGGATGATCAGGATGAAGAGTGATTGAATACCAAGAACAGACGAACAATTTGCACTCTGATGAGATAATAATTAACAACGCCTGTCAGCATCGGCGAAGAAACAAACTCAAAAAACGTCGACCTGGATACCAAAATAAATGGTAACGCAGGGATAACCATGGTCTGATCACCACTCATCCACGCGGGATCATTATTCTCTTTCCTTTTATCTTTTTTTCTTTTCTTGAACCCCAAAACTTTTCTTCTTGGTCTGAAACCCACTTCGGTCTGATCACCGGAACACTGGCCTGAATGCCATAAGTACTTCGACCTGATCGTCGGAAACTTCTTCGATCTGAGAATCGGAAAATCGGCCTGAACGCCACTTCGGTCTGAATACCGCCTCGGTCTGAATACCGGAAAATTGGCCTGAATGCCATAAGTACATCGACCTGATCGTCGGAAACTTCTTCGATCTGAGAATCGGAAAATCGGCCTGAACGCCACTTCGGTCTGAATACCGCCTCGGTCTGAATACCGGAAAATTGGCCTGAATGCCATAAGTACATCGACCTGATCGTCGGAAACTTCTTCGATCTGAGAATCGGAAAATCGGCCTGAACGCCACTTCGGTCTGAATACCGCCTCGGTCTGAATACCGGAAAATTGGCCTGAATGCCATAAGTACATCGACCTGATCGTCGGAAACTTCTTCGATCTGAGAATCGGAAAATCGGCCTGAACGCCACTTCGGTCTGAATACCGCCTCGGTCTGAATACCGGAAAATTGGCCTGAATGCCATAAGTACATCGACCTGATCGTCGGAAACTTCTTCGATCTGAGAATCGGAAAATCGGCCTGAACGCCACTTCGCTCGACAGAAACTTTGATGCAACATCACCTCTCAAACGGTAACCACAGCTTGAGACTAGCAGATGCTTTTAATGATGCATGATTGATTTTTCTGCGTAATGCTCCATAATTATGGAAATGCTACGCGATTATTTATTTTTCTATGCAATATGCCATGCTATTTTTTTCATGATGAATGCATAAAAAAGAAATATCCCCCCCAAGGGACTCTTCTAAGGAATACGAGACTCTCTGCTGAGGAACTCGTCACCGCTCCGATTTCCACCCTGCTGGGGAAATAGCACTGCTGCTGGGAATAAGACAACCCTTGTTGGGAAAGAACCTCCTTTGCACACAATTCCCTCGAGAAACGGATGGGGATAAGCACCACCAACACTCTGTGGGGATACAACAGTCTTCGACTTGCTGAGGATATCAATCCTGACTCTGCTTCGGGAAACCCTCACAGATACCTGCTGACTTCACTGGGGAAATGCTCACAAATACTCCGCTGGGGAATAGCAACCTCCAGACTCAACTGGGGAAGCATCATTCTATCACCTGCTGGAGATAACCATCTTGACCCTGCTAGGGAACCACATACTACTCCGCTGGGGATTACCCATGCAATCCATAGGTAGCATCAACTCAGCTGGGAATGCAGAAATTCGTCCGCTACAGGAACTTGTCCAATCCACTGGTAGGATGAACACTGCTGGAGATATATTTCTTTGAAAAAGACCCGCTCCACTCGGGGAGTAACAACCTTCAGGCCCGGCTGCTGAGGAAACACCGTTGTAAACCTGCCGGGAATAACCATCCTAACTCGGCTGGGAACCACAGACCTTAGATCTGCTGGGGATTTGGTCCTCTACTCCTGCTTGGGGACCTAGCCGGGAACTGAGAAAAGTTGGTACCACACCCATCGACTCGTCGAACCACGGTATCCACCTCCCAATCTCGTATCAGCTTTCCACTTTTGAGAACTCCCGGACTCGTCTGGACCTTTTCTGCTCCATCATCTTGTATTTCAAATCGCTCCGCGCTCGACGAGAGACGTACTCCTGGGAGTTATACAGAAATTTCAATTTTCCGACTTTGAAGAGTCTTCTTGATTAATTCCAAAGGTCGTCGTACGCCTCAACGCCTCTTCGCCACTTCTCTACCCATTCACTCATCCCTGATTGGACTCTGCGGGGAATTACACACTTTCAAGTCTTCCGACTTTGAAGAGTCTTCTTGATCAACATCAAGGATCGTCGTACGCCTCAACGTCACTCCGTCGTTTCTTCAGATATCTCTGTCCCTGATCGGACTCTCTGGGGATTTATTACAACGCTTCCACATCACAACTTGCAAGTGAGTGAAAATATCTAACAGTTCCTGCAAAACAGATCGTCAGATAAAACCGTGCCCCAGGCGTGTCCAGATTTCAACACTTGGGTCACCCAACCTTCCAAATAAGATTTCAAGCTTTCAATCTTATAAACATGCATTGGAAGGAACCTGTATGTCTTAAAATGCAAGATTCTTTATCAAAAATATCTGGATGTTTTTGCAATCAAAGCGGTAATGAAAAACAAAAACAAAATTATTTGACTGAATATGCATTTTATTGATCGGCAAAGTGTGTGGCTCAAATTGAGCAATACAAAGGAAGCAATTCCTGAAAAGAGGTAATTGCGCTCAAAAGGAAAAATCTATCCTAATGGCAATGTGAAACCCGTAATCTCATCGAGTTCCAACTCGGTTACACCCCATATGTCCTCAGACTCTCCATGCTTTCTGCCTTCTGAACAAGACAATTCTGACTGATCCCTACCGGGTATTATCCATGATGCTTTAAACCAAAGCGCAAACGATCATGCTAGGACGCAGTTGTTCGTTTCAATCCCTCTTTTGCCTGGACCGCCCTTTCGGGTTTTCAGTCCACCGGGATACCCATTTTTGCCCAAGTCGCCTTTTCGGGTTTTCGACTTGTCGGGTGTACAATTTTTCATTTATATCCCTAATTTTTGCCCGAACCTTTCTTCTGTTTTTGGTTCGCCGGGATGCCCATTTTTGCCTGGACTATTTTATTCTTTTCGTCCAGCGGGTCTCTTTTACACGAAGTATTTTTTAACTGCGTCCGCATTCACATGGGATGGAAAATCCTCACCATCCATGGTCGTTAACCACAAGGCTCCGCCAGAGAAAACCTTCTTGACCATGTTGGGGATTCATGACTGAGTGTCCGTTTGCCCCTTCGATCGTTTTGAGGAGGAAGGATCCTTTTCAGCACCATATCACCTACGTGATATACTCGAGGTCGCACCTTCTTGTCAAAAGCACGCTTCATCCGCTGCTGGTATAACTTCCCATGACAGATGGCTGCCAGCCTCATTTCTTCAATCAATCTCTCTGAGTGAGAAAGGCGTGTGCCCCAGCAGATGTACGTACCACGGTACGGTACCCAGGACACCAGCTTCGTACTTGGTCACCATTGTTGATGCATTCCATCGTGCCCCGGGCAGCACCAACTCATTCACCTTATCCTCCCCATCAGACATCAGAACCCGTTCGGATTCAGGGTCAGGCCCCTCCTCCGGGATCGGCTACTCTCAATCTTTCGATTGGAGCACCTCGAGATGTCCTCATCAGGGAACTCAAACTTCATCAGTTGATAATCCTCCATGGGTTGCGGAGCGATGTAATCAGACAATACACCCCTTGATCGCTTTCTGAGAGTATCCCAAATCAATCAACATTCTTTTGCTCTCCCGCAACCCGTCCGGTCGATGCTGGCTTCTCAAACACATACTCGATCGGATCCATCTCGGAAATCCACAAAATGGCATGAATCAGCATATACTGTCTCAGTCGGCGAGCAGCCTATGCCAAAGTACATCAAGTTTTCTCGAGCAGTGAATGTACTGTTTCACAGTCGATAAACTTTTTGCTAAGGTAAATTGCATGCTCTTTTCGACAAGACGCGTCATGCTGATCCAATACACCTCGTAGACCCCTCGAAGGCTGTCAAGTACAGATTAACAGTCTCTTTCCATAGGAGGCATCAGAGTCAGAGGTTCCTGCAACTTTTCCTTTTATTTTTTCAACACCCCTTGGCAATCATTATTTTGCCTGACCGTTCGATTTTTTTTTCAACATCCTGAATATAGGTTCGCATGTGGCTGTTTAGATGAGATGTGAACCATGACAGGTAGTTCAATCTTTCTAAGAAACCACGAACCTCTTTTTCTGTTTTTCCTCGGTTCAGGCGTTCCTCTCTTTTTTTTTTTTTTTTTTTTTTTTTTTTTTTTTTTTAAGCAGGAGCAACCTCGATTCCTCTCTGACAATGAACCCCCGACAGCTTACCGGACCGCACTCTGATAGTGCCCTTACTTGAATTCAACCTCAGTCTGAATTGTCTCAACCGGTCAAACGACTTGCCCCGGTCTGCCAGATGCCCCACTTCTGTTTGGGACTTTGCTATCATGTCAATAGCATAGCATTTGATTCCATGATGAATCATCTCATGAAACAAAGTCACCATGGCTCTCTGATACAGGCACTGGCGTTCTGCTTCTCTGGAGGACAGTCTTCTTTCCATGGCAGCCTGTGCACAATGACATTGGTATCCGACCCTGACATACCCTGACATGACCAGGCGAAGGTATCCACATGCTCCTCCAACAAGACTACCATTCTGTTCTCGATTCGCCTCTGAAGCGGCCTCATTTTCCCATTTCCTTCCTGACCTCGGCGGTGCTTGGAATAACAATCTCAACCCGCTCCTCATGCGGCTGAATCACCTTCTCCTCTTGTTTAAACAACCTGGCTAATTCCGGCAGATCACAATCTTCTTCGCTTTCTTCTTCAGCCTGATCGCTCGGATTGTCGAAGTCATATGAGGGCGTAACCAAATTGTTATCAACGAGATCCGGAGAATTATTTTTGAAGTTGGGACGAGACAAATCAAAAAAAGATGAAAAATGAAAATAAACATTGCCATTTTTATTTGTTTTTAAACTGCAAAAATAATTGAAAAACAGGGAACACCGTTTTTTGACTGAAAAACATCCATTTATTAATGATGCAGAAATGCAAATTTAAACATGAGGTGGCCCTTACAATGAACCATTACGTGTCGGGCAACACGTATGGCTTTCATGCAAATAAACTGAAAACAAGAAATAATACTCTTCCAGACGAGTAACAGTGTTGATCTTTTTAAGCCTTCCAGCTTCCTGGCACGCACGATTTTATCCACTGATCAATTCCCCAGTCACTGTTAGTTTCTTTACCCACTGCCCGGGTGTAATCTGAATCTTCAGTAATTGCATTCCCCATCGCCTGACCATGCGCCGGCATGGGATTGGCATCAGCATTCAATGACAATGTAAAATTGAGGGCCTTGGAATCCACCAGATCTTGGACAGTATGCTTGAAGGCTCTACAACCCTCAATGTTATGCCCAGGCGCACCAGAATGAAATTCACACCTGGCGTTCTCATTATAGTTAGGTGGCCTCTGATCTGACCTCAATGGAGCTAACATCCTTGGCTGAACCATCCCCAGATCCATCAACTTTTTAAACAGAAGAGCATACGTCATGGGTGGCTTGTCAAAATGACGATCAACCCCCTTTCCTTTCACTTGACTCCCAGCTCCCTGTATCTTCTGGGGATTAGTCTGAGGTTGCTGTCGGACTGCCCGATTACCAGCAGGGATGGTTACTGCAGCAGTGTGCTGGTAGTAACGACCCCTACCGTGTCCTCTCTGGGCGTATACAGCACTCGATCCACCCTCATCCTTGCGCTGGTCGTTACCAAAGGATTTCTTCGGTCCAGATGACGAAGCGTTTCCTTGCATGTTCCCCATCTTCAGCCAATCTTCAATCCTTCCCACCCTTTCGACAATTACTTTCTGCCCCAGGGCGAACTCTTGCATGACATTAATCAGCTCTCCCATCTTCTCTTTCAACTCGAGAATATCAGCGTTGGACGAATTCATCATTCCTGTGTCAATCAAACAGGTTAGAAACTGACACCTGCAAAACAAAAAACAAGTCATTATGCATGAATGCAATGTCTGTCCATATGGGGGACACTTTGTCTCTCGATCCTGGCATCATCGAGACATATAACAATCCGGCGGCAAACTTCTTATATTCAGCATTCAATCTCATCGTGCAGATCGGAGATATGTGATTTGGCATGAATACCCCCAACCATGTGTGTGCTTGTGAGAGTGCATACAGCAAAGCAAATAAAGCTTGAAAACCATCACTGAATAGAAAATCACCATCCATAACCAAAAGAGTGCACTATCAGTGCCATAGTCATACATCAACTCAGATAAAGTCAAATACAATCCTCCAGAATATGAAAGAAATACAGACAAGTGAATTCCGTCAACAAGCCTGACGGTAATCCAACACAAATGAAAGATCTAGCTAGATGAGGGTCCCGCAGGTGGCCCTATCTCATCTTCCATCCTCGCGAACTCTGCGGCGAACCTGAGCTCTGTGTTCTCCTGCTGTAGTCTCCCCACTTCCTTCTGATGAATCTTCATCTGCCTGAAGTAGTGGTCTCTCTCAGCCATATAGTGATCTCTCTCTGCAATGATCTTTAGCTTCTCTGACTCCTTGACTTGCAGCTTTGCCTCCCACTCAGCAATGAGACCCCTGACTCTGTCATCTCTCTGATCCTTCACTATGATTTGCCTTCTCTTCTCATCTTCAATCACCTTCGATGCTCTGAACAGCTTATCTTTAGTGATGTCGTGCTCCCGGTTAGACGATGCTAAAGCCTGGCTGATCTTCCCATAGTAGGCTGTATCCATCTCAAAGCGTTTGGCTGCTAGGGCATGTCGCTTGTCTTGATCTTCCATCTTCACTTTGATTTCCTGATTAGCTGCCTGAAAATGAGCAACACTTCTCTCCAACTCCGCTTTCTCTGCAAGTAACTGATCTCTGGCCCTCTTCATCTCAAGGAACTCCTCCATGCTGACAGAAGAACTTGGACCCTCAATCCTAGGACACACAAGATCACCCCCCGGAAATGGTAGAAATGTAGACTCAATCCTCTTTCGCAACCAATCCTCAAATAGTGGAAAATACCGGCAGTTGACTTTGCCATAAGGAACCTTACCCCTCCTCTGGATATCTCGCCATTCGTCCAATACCTGCCTCAGCTTGGTCTGGTTACCATCAATCGGGAAATAGAAGGACTCCTGAATCTCTCGCCCGAGAGGAGGACCCTCTATAGCAAACCCCATCTGTCTCCGGAGAAGCATCGGGTTGTAATTAATGCAACCCTGAACTCCCACCAAAGGCACATTAGGTAAACTCCCACAACTGCATATGAAGTCCTGACCAGCTAAACCATTATGAGTCCAAGCAATGTCATCAGCCCGCAGACCCATCAATCGGAAGGACCACTTGACACTAGGATCAATCTGAACAAAGGCACCTCGGGAAGGCAAATATCCCATGAACCACCTAAAGAGTAGCTGAGAGCAGCATCTGACCAGACCACCACGCCTCTTCTCATTCCTGTTATGCACTGAGTAGTACACATCTCCAATCAGGGTAGGAATAGGGTTTCTCTGTATAAACAATCTGATAGCATTATGGTCCACGAAATTCTTCTGATTAGGGAACAGAACAATCCCATAAATGCTCACAGCAATCAGAGCACAAACCGTCTTCCAGTTACCCACAGCAGCATGTTCCTTGGCATTAGCCTCCAAGAAACTCAAATGAAATCCAGGTAACTTTCCCTTCTCCTTCAAACCTTCCTTGACCATTTCCGGACTCAAATAAAGAGCACGTGAAATCCCAAGGACATCCGGCTCCGCCCTAGTGACATGGAAAGGAATCTGATCACGGATCTGAATACCCAGGATGCTGACATAATCCTCCATCAGAGGTCCCAACAGATAGTCTGGAAAAACGAAACACCTCAACCCAGGGTCATAGAACTGAAGAAGAGTGTGGATGGCGCTCCTGTCGCAGTCAGTGAGTCTGAAAACCATCTTCAGAATACCGCCGTATGACTCTCTAAACATTCCCACATGGTCAGGAGTAATCAATGCTATCATATCCTTGAGCACATCAATCTCTGGATCAAAGAAACTGTAAGCAATGTTGTTCTTCAAACCGGTCCTCATATTGGAGCAGAAAATCTCTCAACCAGAATCTCGATCAAAAGTGTCCCTGCATATGGGTAAACATGGGTTAGATGCAATTAATGCAAAATGTAATGATGCTGATGAATGAATGCAATGCGTTGCCATCCTCCAAGCCATCTGATCATTTGCACTGAATCTGGGCTCTGAACTGATCATAACCATCTGAGGAATGTACAATCCCAATTCTGACCCACGGGTTCCGAAATAAACGGAAGACAGATACATCATCATCACCATCATCACCAAACCATATCCGAGTAGACACATCACCCTTATCTGAATCGGCCCGGGGAACCCGAAATAAACGGATCCCCACTGATAAAATATCTCGGCCCGGGGAATCCGAAATAAACGGATCCCCACTGATAAGTCACGGACAGCGCTCCGGCGTCACAGCAATAAATGACCATAAATCCGACTTATAATTATGTCTCTGAATCACAGATCAAAAGTCACCATCCGAAGGCTATCTGAACAAACATCTGACAGAACAACCCTCCCCTCACAGGTAAGTTCTAATCAAGTCATCCTAAGGCGGATAATGGTCTCGACAATCGGGCGGAGATACTCAATGGGTTTGCCCTTTCGGGTGTGCCATTGTAGCTCCCTTAAAATCGTCTAAACCAAAAAATCCGGGAAAAGATCGGTCACCAGAGTCAACAACTCAAATGGAGTGACTCAAACAAAGCGGAATATCCACAGAGATGAGCACTATCAAGTGAGCCTCGTCCGGCTTGTGGTACATCACGCCGCCAGGCACATGTTGACTTAACATGAAAGAGGCAACGTGAGACCACACTAGTCCTAGGTGTATACTCGGGCCTGGGTTTTAGCCCCACTCAGAACACCCACCCCAAACAACAGAACCACCTGCAGAGGACGGCAACAACATGATAGTATGATGCATGCAAACATTTAATGCAAATATATACACACTGGTTAGAATAATAAATGCAATAAATAACACAAACAAGCAACCTAAACTAATCCTAGAACGCTAGGAAGGACTCGCTTAGGGACGATGGACCAGCATAGGTCTACATCGCAAGTCCCCAGCAGAGTCGCCAGCTGTCGCATCCTGCGAAAAACCGGCGAGCTAAAAATAAAAAAACACACAGAGCCGCCACTGCGCGTTATTTATCCCAAGATAGGGAAAGGAAACGCTCAGAGAAACCTGGAAAGGAAATGGTCTCGCGACCAGAGAGAAAGGGTAAGGGAGTCGGTTACGCGAGGGGAAGGTATTAGCACCCCTCACGTCCGTCGTACTCGACGGGATCCACGTCCTAAGAAAAGAAAAGGTTGCTAAACATCACACACACACAGGGAACGCAGGTGGGGTTAAGAGAAACGGGCTCGATAAGGCGTCGCACCTTATGCCTACATATCTTGTCTGGAACAAGAATCAGAGCCACTGTAGTTCGGCTTACGCACGCCAAACAACACAAAACAAATAAACAAGCAAGGGTGGCAAACATGGAGCCCGACAACCACTTGATGGAATTACGTCGGCATCCGAACCAAAACTCACTCAGAAGGGCAAACGTGGAGCCCGACTGCCAATCACTGGGCTTACGTCGGCATCCGAACCCAAACACGCACAAAACGGCAAACGTGGAGCCCGACAGCCAATCACTGGGCTTACGTCGGCATCCGAACCCAAAACACCAAACAGCACAGTCAGATAACAAGTAAACGCACGCAAAAAAGAAAAAGGTTGCCCGGAGTGGTCTCGCACGACCACCTGCCTACATACCTCGTCTGGCACGAGGATCAGGGCGATGTAGTTCCCCTGAAAGGGACTAAATTGCTAACCAGAAACCGGGGAAAGATACACAATTAGGGAGCTGAGACTCGAGCCTAATGTTGTCATGCATCGTTAACCCTAAGTTCGGTTTTCTATCCTACTTGCATAAACAAGCCTATCCTAACCAGGAAAGAAGCTAGCACACAAGCATACAATCATACATCATCAAATGAGAACAGGTATCTCAAACAAGCATGTCAATCAGATATCCACATAACACGCACTATAGCCAAACAAGGGGCTCAATCAATCAGGTTTGACTGCCTAAGCAAGTCGTCTGTACAGGCTGGTTTTGCTCTTAACCTTGCCATTACGAGGCTAAGGTGAAGCAGATGTAGAGGTGAAGTGAGGATCAGACCTCACAGCTCATATCCCTAACCAGGGAGAGCTGACAAATGAGCATGGGTCCAGAATAGGGGAACCCTTCTATACTCGATGACTCTGACACAACAGATCTTGGGCTTTTGATCTCAATGCTACAACCATGTAATGGGAGCAAGGAGAAGACTCACTGAATAGTGGGGGACAGGTTGCTTGTCCCTACCTTCCACCAATTGCCTTACTTGAAGGGCTTTTCCTGCTTGGCTTAAAAATAAACATACACAAGCATTGCCTCTTAAGGAGGACTTCAGACAATTTGCCCGGCCCGGTAACAGCCGGGTCTCCAGACTACATGAAGTTTTAAGAAGTTACCTCAATGCAAATTGCTTATGCAAAGCAAAGCAAAGCAATAGTTCACAAGGAACTGAGCAACTAAAGTACCTGGAAACAATCAAACTCAGTCAGTATTCAATCAGACAAATTGTACAGCAAACAATCAAACAGTTTAAACAATACAACACAAAGCAAGCTCAAGGCTTAAGCCCAAGCTCCAACACCTACAAAACAATGTTATGTTAGTGTACAAACATCAACAACACCAATTAAAATGGACTTGTATCATTCTCCATGTACATTATGCTTTTGATCCTGAAAAACCAAGCAAACATTAGCAACTAGACCACTAGGCCAAGCCTAGGGTCCAAAAGCAAGAAAAAAGTTAAAACAGCAAGGTATTCATTAACCAACATCAAATTAACATCAAACACAAGCAAACATCATTGGTCTCATGTTTATATCATCCACCAAGCTCATGTTATGCACAAAACAATCCATATTGGTTCAAATGAAGCACCAAACATACAAACAGAATTATTGCATTCAAATCCATACCAAAACACATCCAAAAATTCTCAAATTAAATACACCTAAACAGGGGTCTATCAAGGTCTACCATGTCAAATTTGAGCTCAATTGGGCAAATGGAACCATGTCAATGAAAATCAACAAAAACAGACACCATTTCATGCTTCAATTCATACCATCAATGCATACATCCACTTCAAAAATTCATATCTCATTGAAAACAAAAAAGAAATGGATGAGACCAAAACAAGGAGGTCCTAAAATGTGTCTAGTTCGTGCATATCAAATTTCATGGCCATACAATACAATGTGAGCATTTCCCAATCATTCTACCAACCTATGTCATATGAGCTTGCACAAATGATCTCCAGAAATGAAAAATCATGATCAAATAGAAAATTCAGTGAAAAATTCTACAAAAATTCATACAACATCACGACATGCCAACCAATCATCATGCAAAATTTCAGCCAATTCCAACATGCATAGGTCATCCAATTAAATTCAACAAGTTGACATCAAGAGGTGTGACACAAATTGTCACACCTAAGTTCCAGAATTTGCTGCTCTCTAACCAGGTATCAAAAATTCATGAAATTTACATGGAAATGACCATTGATGTGTCTAGAATCATCACAAAAATTTTCAAGAATTTATTTTACATTATGAGGATTTCATGATCAAAATGGTGTAAGGTATCACAAATGCACATGTGGAAGAAACCCTAGGCAAAAATGCAAAATAATCCAAGCATAACTTTGACCAATAGGTCAAAAATCATCTACATTCAACCACAAAGTCAACAAAATTATTTCCATATTTTTGTGATTTTTCTATAATTTTCTATGATTTTTCTAAGGTGTTATGATATTTATTAACATTTTTTAGATTTTTATTGAATTAATTAAATAAATAAAGGAAATGGCATTTTGGTAATTAAAGAGGCGGGGGCGGGAAACTCCCAGTTTGAATTTTTGAAACGAAATCAGGATCTACAAGCCTCTTCATCGTCACTTCCGTCCAGAAATTTGAAGAACGTCCAAGAACACGAATTCTCAAATCTTAACCAAAACTAACAAACTTATATCCGTTGGAATCGTACGAACGTGTAGTACATGAATCTCAACTCCAATTAACCTAAAACTTCCTAAATCTCAAGAATCGATGAACCTAGGGTTTTAGATCTAAACTTCGAGTCAAGATTTCTCAGCCTACGATTGATCATTTTCAATTCCGAAACCAGCACCGTAATCTACGCGACAAGACCTTTCTCACGCACACAATTATTTGGCAAAGCATGACGATCGAATTTCGATGATACCTGCTATGGCAGTGGTGGAATCGGTTGAATTCGCGCGCGATTTGGCAAAACAGCAGCAGTATTGGCTATAGGAAGAGTGGTGTGAAGCTCCGTTTTGCTCAATTTTGCTCACAGCTCTTGAATCCGCGATTCACCATGGATGGAGCTTGAAAGTGCAGCAGCTTTTGGCGCGGCTTTGGAGGTTGAAACATGAAAACAGATGGAGTAGAGGTTGAGGCAAGATCAATGCAAAAAGAAATTCGCAAATTGATCCACAATTGGTGAAGATTGATGAATTTGAAGATTTGTGTTCTTGATGGAATTTTGAGAGAATGAGAGGTTTTTAGATCTGAATTTTGTAAATGTGGAGATTCTCTTATGATTAGGCAAGGATTTAGAATTTATATGGATGCTTAATCCTCCACTAATCCACTTAATTAGTTAAATGGTAATGTTAAGTGAAAGTGCAATTTCCTTCAATTTGGCCAAAATGCCCTCTCTCCAAATCAGTTCATGTAGCAGCTCAATTTTGGTTCCAACAAGTCCAAAATGTCATATGCAATGTGTAGAAACAAGTTTCATTTCAATTGGATGCCTATTCTTGAATTTCACTATGTGGTAGAAAAAAGTCCAATTTTGCATTTCCATTCTTCGAGCCAAAACTCAAATTATGAGGCCTAGCCATGAAATGAATATTCAAACATACTTAAAATGCCATTCCTGAGGTGTTGGAAAAAGTCCCATTCAAAAATTCTAATTATTTTGACATTTGGACGATTTTGCCCCTGGTCCAATTCAGCTGTCCAGTTGAAAAGTGACTTTTTGCCTTGGCCATTTTTGAACAAATCCAATGATGCACCCTCAAAGTACATGTCAAATGGAGTTTGTGCATATAAAGAACTTGCAATTTGGACAAACCATGTGGAAGTTATGGCCTCCTGATTACGGTCTTTTCTGAAATTCACTGAGCCATATCTCGCAAACCGTACATCGGATTTTCAAGTTCTTGGACTTTTTGGAAAGGTGAGAACAAGATCTACATCTGTCATGTTGAACAATTTTTCATTTGAAGCTTCCTTGGACTTCTGTTTTTGAGATCAAAAACTTTCCATTTTTGGAAACTTCAATTACAAGTCACTTGCTATTTTTGGCAGTTTTTGTCCTGACTTGATTTTCTTCATTTTTAAGCTTTGCAATGTCATTCAACACTTGTTCCAACATGAATGAAGTGTGTCTAACTCATCTCCACCTCCAAATCCATCAGATCATGTACAGTTGACCACAGTTGACTTTTCATCTGATAGATGAATCTGGCAATGCATTGATCAATCTGAGCCCCAATTTCCAACTGAAATGGCTCAAGGGTGATACCCTAGCCTCAATAAGCACCATATAATCATAGAATGATCCTCATCTCCATCTCAAACACCATCTCCTGATTAAGCCCTGATTGGCCCAATACCACTGATTAGGGTTGACCAGTGGTCAAAACCCTAATCTCAAGGAATCTTCTTCAATCTCCTGATGACATCCAACCATGGTGATGATGATGTATCGATTCAATCAACATGAAGACCAATACCCTTGGGAGTCACAAAACCCTAATTCACAGCTCAATCCTCAGATGGCCCATGATCAATCAGTACAACCCTAGGCTTGCACTTGACTTCCTCCTCTTCTGATCAAGACTTGGGAAGATGGCTTGCATAATGTAACCACATGATATGCAACATGAAATGCCTAATGTCCTAAAATGATATGTAAATATGTTAATGCTAGTCCCAAGAGAGGAGGGCAAATTTTGAGGTGTTACAATATGCTTAAGAACTTTTATCTCAAAAGTATTGAAAGAAAATCGAAGACTCATAATCGAGAAGATGCATTAATAAAAAGGAATGACACAATCACTATACTCATTGTATATTCTGTCATTTTCGCTAGGGGTCAAGACTCCCCAATTCGAAGATGGACCAATATCAAGAAAGGTTCCATCAAGATTACCCTCTTTGGTAAAGACAAAGACATATGAAGAATAAGCAGATTCCATCCACGAAGATCGATCACTCTTCTCTGATTTTTGACTCATGATGTTTACTATTTTTTCAAGATACAAAAATGAAAAAAAAATCAAAAGAAATGAGGTAACAATTATCTAGGAAAGATAACTCAAATAAATGTGAAGTTGACTCTTCGAGAATCGTATGCTAGCATGCAAAGGTTAATATACTCTATCAACGCTTCAAATCACTCACACACAACACTTAAGTGTTCAACTCCCAAGGGTCATAATGAGAATATCTCCGAAAAGACGTTTGAAGTATGGAGCATTAAAGGCGTAAAATCCCAAGAAACTGAAATGCTTACTCTTGCTCTTCCAGGAAAAATGATAGAGTGATCGACAACCAAGACTAATACGACAAACCCTTATCTTGCTACGCAGAAACAAGGGCTTAAGGCCAACTATTATGGACTGACCATATTGATCCTTGATCGACCACTCTAAAGAAATTGCAATCCTTCTAGAACATTATGAGCAAATGAAAGCTACTATACGAATAAGAATATAGAATTCAAACTCGAGATACATCCAATGACTCTTCGCCATTCAAGTTTGACAAATAACAGGTTATTATTTATTCTTCACTTTATATAGAAAGCAAGTCAGTTCACTCAATTTCAATTCATTTTTTCCCTCCTATATTGATTTGAACGTTGAAGTATTAACATTACATTACATATCAACTCCCTCTCTATAGTATCGAAACAAGATCCTTATTAGTCCTTATGATTGAGCTCTACCGGTACTACACAAATAGAAAAATAGTGTACTTTTGCCGTAGAAATTTAATTAAATATATGGTATGATGTATTTAGTTTGTTATAATATAACCTTTTGTTTAAAAATATATAATTTTATAAATTCGATTTGATTACTATAGCCTGTTGTTTAAAAATATATTTAAAAATATATAATTTTATAAATTCGATTTGATTGGATTGATTTAGAATCGAAAGTTGATCAATTTTTTTTTGTTTTCTACAATTGATCAAATGGGGCTATTGAAAAACGTTTTTTTTTATATCATTATCTTGGATTGAATTGAGGGGTTTATTTGGTGATGGTACATTATCCCTTTTTGTAAAAAAGAATATATCATACATGTGTGGGTTTATTTAGTGAAGGTACATTGTTCCCTTCAAATGTAAATAAAAGCAATTGTGACATTTTAGTGAAATTATATAACCACAAATTGATACGTCTTTTGAGTTGTATTTTGGCAATGCATGATTGTCTACAAGAGTGCAATGTATCATCATGAATCATATTCACAATTTGTAAATTATTAACGTTTGGATGAAATACCTAATTTTGTACTTTATCTTTACCTAATTGTTTAGTTTACGTATTAGTTTATATTTCGTGACAACATCAAAGTTAACCAAACATTATCACATATATCTCTTAAATAGAAAAGATTATCACAAATATAATCGAAAACAAAAAACAAAAACCTCATAAACCAATCACACATGATGGATTTCTTATGTTACCAATTACATAGTGACAACTTAGGTAGAGGAATTATTAAATCTAATAACTTTTGTATAAAAATAGAATTAAATATAATACTAACTTATAAGGTTATAATTATTGTCAATTTGTTGTTTTTAAAGTTCACTCTATTTTTCTTATTTGGTACTATATGTCACACAATTTGAATGGTAAAAGTGATAGATATATATATGATAAAAAAAATAACTAGCGAACTGAATTGCATGTGTATTTAAAAAAAATATATTTGATTTAAGATGGTTGAAAGATGCTCTTTATAAGGTAGTTGTTGATTCGGGGTTAGTAGGTGTTTGAGTTCGGTAACTTCTTCTTCGTTGTACTTTACAGGTGATTAAACCTCAAAATATGTGGGATCGCGGGTTTGGAGATCAAAAGTTCTTGCAACAACACCATATTTGAAGTGTTTAAATATTTGGAGAGACACATATGGTCTTGTCAAGTTAGTTGATAGTGTGTTGGACAACTTTGAGTAAGATAACTTGGATTGTAGGGGAGTTCATATTAAGGTAAAAGATAAAAAGATGAGCTCTAATGTCTGTATACATTGAAAATTGGTAAATAGCCGCTAATCTCTTATTAAAGGTTACTTGCATGATCAACTAGTGAATCCTAGGACACAATGCTAAAGATTTTGGTTTATAATTTTTTGTTGAAGAAGAATGGTTTCGACTGGGTCGAAAAAGTTATGAAGAAGGTTGTAGAGATGTAATTTCGACAATGGTAAAGCATGAATGTTGTAATAAAATAAGAGAAAAAAGACAATGATATTGACGTAAGGATGAAAGTAGCTGGGCAAGAATCATAAATTGAATTTAAAAACTTTATATTAAAGTAAAAGTGGTGTTTTAAGATTCATACATTATCTTAGTGAAAAACTCTTATCTCTAGCGCTGTTATTTCGAGTGTAAGTGAGATTTTGTTATAAAATGAACACCCCAAATTTTACAAATGAAATCTTTATTTATACTAGTGTGGAATAATTGCTTTCTAACGCCTACTTCTTCAGCTTTTGCCACGTAAGAACTTTGCATGCATTTCGCCCCTGCATTTCATCCACGTGTCTTCAGAATAAAACTAAGAAGTGGTTACTTGTATTTGAACAAAACATATGTGTGTCCAAATAACCTCCTTTTTGACGCACTCAATGATGTCAAAAATAATGTTGTCGAAATGTCTCCAAAAATATTTTTAAAAAATACGAAGTCCCATTTTCCTTTAGTTGAGACTCCAATACGCGTACACGTAATCAAAAGTCCATATGTCTCTAACTTTGAATTATGCTAAGGTTTTTCCCCTTGTCGAAAATTCCAGCTAACAAATCCCCCCCCCCCAAAGGCCCTTTTCGACAGACTAGGATATATGGATATTTTTTACTTTCTTTGACACTATTCAACTAATGGACTGACGTCACAATCATCACAATCTTCTCACCAACTGTCACCTCAAAATGTGTCTCTCACTACCCCATAATTTTCCTCTTCATGGCTCCGCCTTTGTAGGGTGGAGTGGCTAAATGAATCAGACCATTTCGATCTCGCCTCTAAGGAAGTGACACGTGCCAACCCTCTTTGCACCATCTGTCAAACATAAATACTGAAACAATTTTTTCTTCTTCACTATAAATATTGCTTCCTTCGCTTTTCTCCTATTTTCCTCCATTGTCTTCAAAACTTCTAATCTGAAAACTTTTTCCTCCATAAATCTCAGAACTCCTAAGCTCACAACAATGACATCCAAATCTAAGAACACCAAAGCTACCAAGGACTCTCATATTGGAAAATATGCTCCACTGTGCTACTGTGAATGGGAACCAAAAATATGTTCCACAGCTACCCAACTATGAAGATAAACTACGGATTTACAAATCCCAGGTAATAATTCCTTACTCTATCTATGAGAAAATCCATGCACTCATGGGTCCAACGTATGATCCTTATGCGGATCTTACCAACATTAGGGATTTTTTCCCATCTTATCATATGACCAAACCCATAGTTAGTGTTAAAGGACCTCTGAACTTAGAGTACATGACTGCTTCTTTGCGTGTCTTCCGTTTAGCTCCCCCAACTAAGAAACATGAGGATTACATCCTCTGGCTGAACAAGATTGAGGCAAAAAAAAGTGAATTCTGGAAGGAAAAATGTATTTTCTGTGATTGCAACTTCTGTTAGATGGGTTTTGTATGATGTCAAAACTAAGATACTTTAGTGTAAATGTATATTGGACGGTATCCTTTGAGTCTCTATGTGCATCTTAGTATTAGGAAGCATAAAAGTATTTGGAAACAATATGGGAAAGGTCTCATGCATCAAAAATGCATGAAAAATCAATTTTTGGGAAAAATAGCAGGATTCAAGATTCAGGAGTGAGTAAAACCTACACATAATCATCTTCAATTCAGGATTCTAGAGTGATTAAAACCTACATGAATTCAGGATTTTAAAGCATCTCATCATCTTCAATTCAATTTATGCATACACGCAATCAAACTACACATAATCATTTTTTGATTGGGTGCCATCTAGATTAGGACTGATAACATCTAATTAGGTTTGTTGTACCGAGAATATTAGGTTGTGATCTTTGAAGGATTCAAATAAGAAAATTGGTTTTGGGTTTTCCTCCAAGGTCTTTAGGGTTTGAAGGTTTTTGTCAAGATTGTGCAATTTGGATCTGATCGAGTTAAAGCCTTGAGACTAGGTGTTTCGGCAAGGGAGTAGCGTAAAATGGTGGACCGTGTTAACAAATCTTGGATTCAACTAGTTTGTGTTTGGGATTAATTCACCCGGGTGAAAGCCTTGAGACAAGGATGTCGTGCAAGGAAGTAGCAACAACAGGTGGATTGAAGCGACATTGTTGGTGACTTTATCAAGCTTTGATCAAGGCTTTTGGACGTGTTAGAGTCAAGAACAAACTTAGGGTTTATGGGATTTAATTTCTTATCTCTTGTATTGATACATTTGCAAAGTAAGATTTATCATATTAATATCTAAATTCGAATTTGAATTGAGGACAGACGTACCCATAGTGAGATCGATTGGGGAACTTCCTAAAGAAATCCTTACATACTCTCTCTCTCCCTCTCTCTCTCTCTCTCATCTACTTTTTGGTTCGCAAATTATTAATTACTTTGATCTCTTGATCAACATTGTTTGGATGATAACTTTTGAATTCTTTGTTAAATTGTGTTATTATAGTAATCACTTACCATTTGGTAGTGATTGGTTTTTAAGAACTACAAACACTATATTAATATCCAAACTTTGTTGATTGCACGCAAAGTGTTTGACAAATCATGTCAACTATTCCTTCGTGTGTTGTTGTCATTGGATATAGATCGTTACTATAGTTGAATATTCAATTTAGTATTTGAAGTGTTGATAAATCAACTTGTGAACTATTATCATACCATTGGCACTCATACGCATATCCAGGCTTTTCAATAGAAGGTTCGGTTAGACGATTTTGGATCCATAAAATATTTTAAAACTTGCTTCCGCGCTATAAAATTTTCTAAATTAAATTTTTGAATTAATTTTTTAACTTGGAATCTATCCCCCCCCCCCTCTAAATCTAGGATTATCGTCTAACAAGTGGTATCATGAGCTCTGGTTGTTCCCGATCTTAAGATTTGCTTATTAGATAAAGGCTACGGAACCTAAAGGGGCGTACCTATTTTCACTGGAAAAAATTATGGCGATTGGAAATCTTGTATGCGTATCCATATCAACTCCGTTGATAAAAGTGTATGGGACGTCATCACCAATGGTCCTAATCAAATTACAATGACCAATGGTGAAGGCGTCCTCGTACCAAAATCGGAAAATCAATGGAATGATAATGATAATAAGTTGTGGTCTCATGATTGGAAAGCACAAAATATTCTCATATCTGCATTAGGTGTTGATGAGTACTATCGTGTCTCTCATTGTGAATCCGCCAAGGCTATGTGGGACATATTAGAAGTTGCCCATTAGGTAACTAATGAAGTCAAACAAGCCAGAATCAACACATTGAACCAAGAGCTTAAACTCTTTTGTATGAAGCATGGTGACTCTGTTGGGGAACTGAAGTTGACCTATTGCTAGTCCATCTTCCCTAAGCGAGTCTCTCCTAGCGCTCTAGGATAGTTTAGGTTGCTTGTGCTGCTTTATTTATTACATTTATTATTCTGATTGTGTATATATTTGCATAAATATTTGCATGCATCATACTATCATCGTGCTGTCCTCTGTGCAGGTGGTTCCTCTGTTTGGGGTAGGTGTTCTGAGTGGGGCTAAAACTCAGGCCCGAGTATACACCTAGGATTAGTGTGGTCTCACGTTCCTCACATGCTGGTTGGGCATGTTGTTGCGACATGACATACCACAAGCCGGACGAGGTTCATCTGAGAGTGCTCTTCCTCAGTGGGGTTTTCCACTTTGGTTGGGTTACCTCTTTTGAGCTGTTGACTTCGGTGACCGATCTTTCCCGGATCTTTGGTTTAGACGATCTCAGGAGAGCTACAATGGCACACCCGAAAGGGCAAACCCATTGAGTATCTCTGCCCGATTGTCGAGACTATTATCCGCCTTAGGATGACCTGATTAGAATTTACCTGTGAGGGGAGGGTGATTCTTACAGATGCATGTTCTGTTGGTGACTTTGATGGTGACTATTGGTTCCGTTGATCAGAGTCATATTTATAAGTCGGATTTATGGGCCTTTATTTCTGAGACGCTGGAGTGCTATCCGTGTTATTTATCAGTGGGGATCCGTTTATTTCTGGATTCCCTGGGCCGATTCAGATGATGTTGTGGTTGTCTGCTCAGAGATTGTCTGATGATGATGGTGATGTATCTTTCAGTTCCGTTTATTTCGGAACCCTTGAGGCGGACTTATGGTTATATATTCCTTCAGATGGTTGCGATCAGTTCAGAGACCAGGCTTCAGTGCAACAGATGTTCAGATGACTTGGAGGATGGCACAATGCATTGCATTCATTCATCAGCATCATCACATTTTGCATTTACCTGCATCTAACACATGTTTATCCATATGCAGGGACATTTTCGATCGAGATCCTGGTTGAGAGACTCCTTGTTCAGATATGAGGCCCGGTTTGAAGGACGATGTGGTCTACAGCTTCTTTGACCCAGAGATCAGTGTGATGAAGGATATGATGGCTTTGATTACACCCGACCATGTGGGGATGTTTCGTGAGGCATACGGTGGTATTCTGAAGATGGTTTTCAGACTCACTGACAGAGACAGGAGTGCCATTCATACTCTTCTCCAGTTCTATGATCCTGGTTTGAGGTGCTTCGTCTTCCCAGATTATTTATTGGGGCCTTTGATGGAGGACTATGCTGGTATCTTGGGCATTCAGATCAGAAATCAGGTTCCTTTCTATGCTACTAAGGAAGAACCTGATATTGGTGGGATTTCTCGTGCTCTTTATTTGAGTCCGGAGGTGACCAAGGGGAGTCTGAAAGAGAAGGGAAAGCTGCCTGGTTTTCATCTGAGTTTCCTAGAGGCTAAGGCCAAGGAACATGCTGAGTTGGGTAACTGGAACGCTGTTTGCGCCTTGATTGCTGTGAGCATTTATGGGACCATTCTGTTTCCTAATCAGAGGAGCTTCGTGGACATTAATGCTATCAGATTGTTTATGCAGAGGAATCCTATCCCTACTTTGATCGGAGATGTCTATTACTCGGTCCATAACAGGAACGAGAAGCGGCGTGGGGGACTGATTAGATGTTGCACTCAGCTGCTATACAAGTGGTTTATGGGATATTTGCCTTCTAGGGGTGCTTTTGTCCTTCTTGACCGTACTGTCAATTGGGCGACCAAGCTGATGGGTTTGCGGGCCAAAGACATAGCTTGGACTCACAGTAGTGGGGTTGGACAATACTTCATTTGCAGTTGTGGGAGTTTTCCCAATGTGCCGCTTATAGGAGTCCAGGGTTGCATTAACTATAACCCGACGCTTCTTAAGAGACAAATGGGATTCGCTATGGAGGTTCCTCCTTTCAAGAGTGAGATTAAGGAAACTTTGTACTTCCCGGTTGAGGGCAATCAGTCCAAGTTAAGGCAGGTAGCTGATGCATGGCGTAGCATTCAAAGGAAAGGCAAGTTTTCTTGGGGTAGAGCCAATAACAGGTCTTTTCCTCCGTTTGATGAGTGGCTCAGCAAGAGAGTGGAGCTTACTTGTCTACCGTTTCCTATGGTGGATCCTTGGTATCCGTTGATTGAGGAATCTCCTTCTTTCGTCAGTATGGAAGAGTTCCTAGAGATGAAGCGGGAGAGGGATCAGTTGCTTGCAGAGAAAACGGAATTGGAGATGAGTGTCGCTCGGGTCCAGATGGCTAATCAGGAGATCAAAGTAAGGATGGAAGATCAAGATAAGCGACACACCCTGGAAGCAAAGCGCTTTGAGATGGATACTGCTTACTATGGGAAGATAAGCCAAGCCTTAGCATCGTCCACCAGAGAGCACGACATCACCAAAGAGAGATTGGCTAGAGCTTCAAAGGTCATTGAAGATCAGAGGAGGAGGCAAATCCTCGTGAGGGATCAGAGGGAAGACAAAGTCAGAAATCTCATTGCTGAGTGGGAGTCAAAACTGAAGATCAAGGAATCAGAGAACCTGAAGATCATCGCTGAGAGAGATCATTATATTGCTGAGAGGGATCATTATCTTGCTGAGAGAGATCATTACTTCAGGCAGATGAAGATTCACCAGAAGGAGGTGGGGAGATTACAGCAGGAGAACACCGTGCTCAGGTTCGCCGCAGAGTTCACGAAGATGGTTGATGATATAGGGCCTTCTGTGGGACCCTCGTTAGGCTAGCTTTCCTTATTTGTTGGATTACCGTCAGGCCTGTTGACGGAATTCATTTGCTTATATTTCCTTCTTGATTCTGGGGAATTGTATTTGATTTGTATTAGCTTTGATGTATGACTATGGCACTTATTGTGCATTTTGCTATGTGATGGTTATTTTCATTCAGTGATCGATCTTCAAGCTTTATTTGCTTTCCTGTATGCACTCACACAGCACACACATGGTTGGGCGGTATTTTGCTAAATCATATATCTCTGATCTGTATGATGAAATCAAATGCTGAATATCAGAATATTGTTGCTGGATTATTATTTGTCTCAATGAAGCCAGGATCGAGATACAAAGTGTTCCTCATGTGGGTAAACACTGCATTCATGCATAATCATAATAACTTGTTTTTTATTTTGCAGGTATCAGTTCTAACGTGCTTGATTGTTTCAGGAATCATTGCTCGTGCTCGTAGAGTTGTACCTTTGCACTCAACACGCCCTCACAGATATTTCACCAGACGCAACACTCCCAGACTGATGGATCTCCCTAATTCAGATATTCTCGAGCTGAAGGATAAAATGAGCGAACTGATCAACGTCATGCAGGGTTTTGCAGTTGGTCAAAAAGCTTTGGCTGACAAAGTTGAGAAGCTCGAGCGGGTTTCAGCGGCTAACAGTGGTGTTAACCTGGATGGTGTCTCCAACCAGGGGCTGGGTGGTTCAAGAGATGGAGGAAAAAGAACGACTGTGGGTGTAGTGAATAATGTCGGTGGTTTTGGTGCTGCTACTGGTGGTCAACCTGTTCAGATGGGCAACAATATGAAAGATAGCTTGTTCCCTCCATTCTTTGGGGTTGATGATGATAGGGAGGAAGACAAGGAAGCAAATCAGTTCTCCATGCACAACGAACCGTTTGGTCAGTACGGTGCCCAACCACAGAATAAGGAAATCCAATTGCTGGCAGAAAAGATCAGAGCTTTGGAGAGCTATGCCACTCCCGGGGTCGTGAACATGTCAAACATGGGGCTAGTCGAGGGGATTGTGATCCCACAGAAATTTAAAAAGCCCGCTTTTGATAAGTACAATGGGAATTCCTGCCCGGAAACTCATCTTCAAGCATTCGTCCGTAAGATCTCGGCATATACGATGGACCAAAAGCCGTGGATGTACTTTTTCCAAGACAGTCTGTCCGGAGGATCCTTGGAGTGGTACACCAAGCTTAAGTCTTCTGACATCAAGAGCTGGCAGGATCTTGGTGACGCATTCTTTAAACAGTATCAGTTCAACACTGATATGGCTCCGAGTCGTACCCAGCTACAGGGTATGTCTCAGAAGAATAACAAAGGGTTTAAAGAATACGCTCAAAGGTGGAGGGAGTTGGCTGCCAGAGTGCAACCTCCATTGGTGGATAGGGAGATGTCTGATCTCTTTATGGGTACCCTGCAAGGGGCGTTTGCTGAGAGGATGGTCGGTTATCCGGTCACCAACTTTGCGGATATTGTCGTGGCTGGAGAGAGGATAGAGAGCTGGTTGAAGCTCGGAAAGATTCAGGGTAATGCTTCATCTTCAGGATCGAAGAAGCCCTTCGGTAACGGCCAGAGGAAAAAGGAGAGTGATACCAGTGCAGTATACACCCAAAGAGGACCCAGTAGGGATCGTTACTTTCAGCACACTGCTGCGGTAACTATTCCTGCTGACAATCAGCCTGCACAACAACAACAACAACCGCAACAGCAGCGTCAACCATTTCAGCAGAGGCCTCAGAGGGCTGGTTATCAGGTCAGGGGAAGGATGAATGACCGGCAGTTTGACAGGCCACCTGTGACTTACTCCTTTCTATTGAAGAAGTTGAAAGACTTGGGGCTGGTACAGTTGAGAACTCTGGCACCTTTGAGACCTGATCACAGGCCAGCCAGTTTCGATGAAAATGCCAAGTGTGAATTCCATTTAGGTGCTCCCGGGCATACTGTTGAGGACTGCAAAGCTTTTAAGCACGTAGTCCAAGACCTGGTGGATTCGAAAGCTATCAACTTTGCACCGTCTCCCAATGTGAATGCTAATCCCATGCCTGCGCATGGTCAAAGGGGGGTGAATGTTATCTCTGAGGAGAACAGAGTGGGGCTGTTGTCTGTTAATCAGTTGAGGACTCCGTTGGCTGAGGTTAAATGGCAGTTGTTGTTGCATGGGGTTTATCCGGGCTGTGATGATGATTGTGCTGCGTGCACTACTGTTGAGGGGTGTACACTGTTGAAGGAAACTGTCCAAAGGCTGATGGGCGAGGGGAGTATTCGGGTTGAGAAGGCTGATATGGGGAAGGATGATGTCTCCACCATAACGATTTACTTCGACCCGGTTGATTTGTCAACTCTGGAGGAGGCGGCTCCAGTTACCATCACGGTACCTGGACCAATTCCCTATGACAAAGATGATGTCGTGCTGTGGCATTATGGTGGGGAAGTCTACTGTAATGGAGAGAATGTAGAGGATCAGACTGTGGATGAAGCCACAGTTTCAAAGGTGGATAATGTCGGTCCCAGCGGTTTCACTCGCAGCGGAAGACTGTTCGCTCCTGATGTGTTGAGAGGTGGGGAAGGAGAAAAAGAGAAAAAAGATAAGGCAGAGGCTTTAGCCAGGGCGAAAGGAAAACAAGCAGTGGCGAATGATGGTACTCCCGTAGTGACACCGGCGCCTGGTGGGCCGGAGAGGGAACTTGATGATGATGCAGAAGAATTCTTAAAAATCATCAAGAAGTCTGAGTACAAGCTTGTGGACCATCTGCAGCAGACTCCTTCCAAGATCTCAATTCTATCTTTGTTGTTAAGCTCTGAGGGGCATAGAGAGGCTCTATTGAAAATTTTGAAGAAAGCCTATGTTCCTCAAGAGATAACAATCAACCAGTTGGAGACGGTAGTGTCTAATGTGCATGCCAGCCATGGGCTGAGTTTTACCGACATGGATCTGACTGTGGGTGGGAGGAATCACAATCGGGCATTACACATTGCAATGGAGTGTAAAGGGGCCGTGTTGTCGCATGTGCTGGTTGATACCGGCTCCTCTTTGAATGTGTTGCCAAAGAAGGCCTTGGCAAAGCTGAATTGTGAAGGGTTGATTCTGACGCCCACAGACTTGATAGTGCAGGCTTTTGATGGGTCGAAGCGGGCCGTATTTGGAGAAGTTGAGCTTCCGGTGAAGATAGGCCCTGAGGTGTTTAAGTCGACTTTCTACGTCATGGATATTCAGCCGGCATACAATTGCCTGTTGGGTCGTCCATGGATCCATGCTGCTGGGGCAGTGACCTCGACTTTGCACCAAAAGTTGAAATATATCTGGGAAGGGCAGGTTGTCACCGTCTGTGGAGAAGAGGACATCTTTGTCAGCCACCTTTCATCATTCAAGTATGTTGAAATGGACGGCGAAATATGGGAGACCCCGAGTCAAGCATTTGAAACCGTCAAGGTAGAGAATGCTCTTTTTGCAAAGGAAGAGGAAAAACCGTCCATATCTTCGTACAAGCAGGCCGCCGAGGTGGTGAAGGATGGGGAGGCTCCTGGTTGGGGTAGAATGATGGATATCTCCGCCAAGAAAGACCGCTTCGGAGTGGGATATCGGCCGGACAGAGGCTCGGGACAAGGCAGAGGACGACGTACGCCAGTCACGTTCACCAGTGCCGGAATGCTGGATCCGGATCACATCTGTATGGTGGGTGATGAAGCTGATAGCGACTGCGAAATTGACCGATGGATAAAGCCGTGCGCACCAGGGATGGGGATCCAGAACTGGAAGGCTAAAAAGATCATCACGGTCACTCTGCTAGAAGAGTAATAATTTCTGTTTTCAATTTTATCTGCATGAAAACCTTGCGTGTTGCCCGACACGTAATGGTTCATTGTAAGGGCCACCTCATGTTTCATTTTGCAAAATTTGCATCATCAATAAATGGATGTTTTTCAGTTAAAAGCGATGTTCTCTGTTTTTCATTTATTTTTACAGTTTAAAAATAAAAACAAAATAAAAATGGAAATGTTTTCATTTTTTCTTTTTTCAATTTGTCTCACTCCGGTTCTAAAGCAATCCATGAATCCACATTCATGCAGATGCGATCATTCTCCGGATCTCATTGATAACAATCTTGTTACACCCTCGTATGACTTCGACAATCCGATCTATCAAGCCGAAGAAGAAGGCGAAGAAGATTGCGAACTGCCAGGGGAGTTAGCCAGGTTGTTGAAACAAGAGGAGAAGGTGATTCAGCCGCATGAAGAGCAGGTTGAAATTGTGGATCTGGGTACCAATGAGGTCAGGAAAGAAGTGAAAATCGGGGCTGCTTTGGAGGAAAGTGTCAAGAGTAGAATGGTGGCACTATTGAAAGAGTATGTCGACATCTTTGCCTGGTCTTATCAAGATATGCCAGGGTTGGATACCGATATCGTTGTGCACAAGCTACCGTTGAGAGCAGATTGTCCTCCAGTGAAACAAAAGTTGCGCAGAACTCGACCTGACATGGCAATGAAAATTAAAGAAGAAGTGCAGAAGCAGTGGGATGCTGGTTTCCTTGCTGTCACTAACTATCCGCCTTGGGTCGCGAACATTGTGCCGGTCCTGAAGAAAGATGGGAAAGTAAGAATGTGTGTGGACTATCGAGATTTGAACAGAGCTAGTCCGAAGGATGATTTCCCGCTACCTCACATTGATGAGTTGGTAGACAATACAGCTCAATTCTCGGTGTTTTCCTTCATGGATGGCTTTTCTGGCTATAATCAAATCAAAATATCGCCAGATGATATGGAGAAAACAACGTTCATCACACCGTGGGGCACTTTTTGCTACAAGGTGATGCCATTTGGTCTCAAGAACGCCGGTGCTACTTATCAGAGGGCCATGGTGACTTTGTTTCATGATATGATTCATCATGAAATTGAATGCTATGTTGATGACATGATAGCAAAGTCCCAAACAGAGGAGGGGCATTTGGTAGATCTGGCCAAGTTGTTCGACTGGCTGAGACAGTTCAGACTGAGGTTGAATCCGAACAAGTGCACTTTCAGAGTGCGGTCCGGTAAATTGCTGGGGTTTATTGTAAGTGAAAAAGGAATCGAGGTTGATCCTGCTAAAGTAAAAGCGATAAGAGAAATGCCTGAACCGAGAACAGAGAAGGAGGTTCGTGGTTTCTTAGGTAGATTGAACTACATTTCACGGTTCATATCTCATCTAACAGCCACGTGTGAACCAATATTCAAGTTGTTAAGAAAAGATCAAACGGTCAGGTGGAATGATGATTGCCAAGCGGCATTTGAAAAGATAAAAGAATATTTGCAGGAGCCTCCGATTCTGATGCCTCCTGTGGAGGGACGACCGTTAATTCTGTATTTGACGGTCCTCGAGGGGTCTATGGGGTGTGTATTGGGGCAGCATGACGAGTCTGGTCGAAAAGAGCATGCCATATACTACCTTAGCAAAAAGTTTACCGACTGTGAAACAAGATATTCACTGCTCGAGAAAACTTGTTGTGCTTTGGTCTGGGCTGCTCGCCGACTGAGGCAGTATATGCTGGTCCATACCACTTTATTGATTTCTAAGATGGATCCAATCAAGTACATTTTTGAGAAGCCAGCATTGACCGGACGGGTTGCGAGGTGGCAAATGATTTTGACTGAATATGATATCCAGTATACCTCTCAGAAAGCAATAAAGGGGAGTGTATTGTCTGATTACCTCGCCCAGCAACCTATTCAGGATTATCAACCGATGAAGTTTGAATTCCCTGATGAGGACATCATGTTTCTCAAATCGAAAGATTGCGAGGAACCAATCCCAGAGGAGGGGCCTGACCCTGAATCCGAATGGATTTTGATGTTTGATGGGGCCGTTAACGTGAATGGAAGCGGTGTTGGTGCTGTTTTGGTTACGCCGAAAGGATCCCACATTCCTTTTCCTACCCGGCTGTCATACCCCAAAATTTGCCCATTGATACTACAAAGCATTTCTCAAGACCCTCTGACTTGCTCTGCAAGGCACTGATATCAAATGGACAAAAGCCCAGCTCACAACAGGCCCAATCCAAAGGCGGCCCAAAATAGCTTGCTCGCTAGGCGAGCAGTCCCTTCGCCTAGCGAACAGTTCAGCATGCCACTCGCCCAGCGAAGCATCAGATCCAGAAAAAAGCCCAGACCTAGCTTGCTCGCTAGGCGAGCAATTCCTTCGCCTAGCGAAGCTTGCAAAAATCTGAAGTTTTGGACCTCATTTTAAGCCCATTAGGTCACCACCACTACTACTATAAATACCAGCTCCTCTGCCACGAAAAGGACAGACACGGAGACCCAGAGGGAGAGACACAGAAACCCTGCTGATCCAGAGAATTCGGAAGACGGAAACCCTGAAGGCCGCTCACCTGCCTCGAAGCTACCACCGCCCAGCTCAATCCGATACCTAGAGTGATCAGTTCAGCATAGCAATTGCAAACAGGTTTGCGTATTATCACTGTTATATGCTTCCAATTGATAACCGTTACCTACATAATGCATCATGATTAAATTTTGATATGTAACCTGATTTCACATGCAAATTTAAGTATGCTTGAACGTCATGAATGCTATCCATGTTGTGCCTGTAATTTAATGTCATAATTCAAGGTTCCGGAGACGGTACGATTGCCAAAATTCAAAATCTGTGGCCGCTCGCTAGCACATCGCTAAGCGAGCCTGGAGCGAATATTCGCTAAGCCTTCGCTAGGCGAAGCAGAGGCGAACGTACCAGTAGCTGTTCTCATGTTTCGTTTTATGTTTGTCTTATTGTAATCATGCATTATTTGGCCTTGTGACTATTGTGTTCATTCTGTAGTGCAATTTTCAATTGCACTTTAACTTGGTATTCTCACCCGTGTGTTTAATTTGTGTTAAAGCTCGCATATTCTCAAGGAAGTGGCTGGCTAGGTACTCCACTTTATGTGTGGGAGACTTTCATGGAGATGGATTCTAAATTATTTCACTTTAATGTGAAGATTCATATTGATTGCCTAACCAATTTTAATGTATTGATTCTTAATGTATTGATTTTAATGTATCGATTTAATGCGGAATCATCATAATTACCTAATGAACTTAAAATATGGACTTTAAATAAACGATATCGGACCTCTCTTCGTTACCCCCTGATTACGGTATTACGGTCATGTCCCGCGAATATGGGGATATCCTTAGCAAAGACCCTTCGGTTAAATCATCATGGTCCCTCGGATGTCGCCTTCAAAATACGATTTTGTCCCTCGATGACCCTTCGGTGTAGCCTACGGTTAAATGATGATAGTCCCTTCGAATGCTAAGGTATCCTCACAACTGTTGCCTTCAATGACCAATCGATGACCCTACGATGACCCTTTAACATCCAAAGGATAAACTACTTACTTCTCAATAGTAAGGACAGTTTCACCCTCATAAGGATAGGAAATGCCCGGAAAGACCTCGGACAGGTATAACCTTAATTGCTCATTCATAACATAAAAAATACTTTTCACACCTCACACCTTTCAAACATCTTTTTTGGAAAATCACCACTTAGCATACATCCGTACTAGGATCATTGCTGAGTTATATTTTTCTAAACTACTTTCAAAAAACTAAACGAGATAACCACTTTGTATACATTCATGCAAGAATCATTACAAAGTTAAATTCTCATTTTCAAAATATCTCCTACACATTTCTCAAAACACTTTTTTTTCAAACTGGAAAACATAAATGATGAGCAATTAAGAGCCCATGGATAACCATGGATACAAAGGGTGCTAATACCTTCCCTTTGTATAAAGTACCTCCCGAACCTAAGAATCTGAATTAAGGTCTTTCCTGTTCTTTTCCACCTTTCCTTATGGGATAAAAGAAAAGTCGGTGGCGACTCTTGCTAACCGCGACATTGCGATTAAACACAAAAAGTCAGTTCACCGTATGACACCGGCTAACATTTGAGTGCACCAACAACGTAGCTGAATACGAAGCTTGCATTCTGGGGATTGAAGAGGCGATTGATTTGAGGATCAAGAACCTTGTTATATATGGAGATTCAGCTCTGGTTGTAAATCAAGTTAACGGAAAATGGTATACGCATCAATCTTATTTAGTTCCATACCGGGATTATACGAGGAGATTGTTGACGTTCTTCACCAAGGTAAAGATGCATCATGTGCCCAGAGAAGAGAATCCTTTGGCAGATGCCTTGGCTACTCTGGCTGCCTTGATTAAGGTGCAATGGTGGAATCAGTTCCCCAGTGTTGAGGTGGGACGTCTGGATAGACCGACTTATGTGTTTGATGTTGATACAGTGCCTAATGATGAGAAGTCGTGGTATTACGATATCAAGCGCTATCTAGAAACTCAAGAGTATCCTGAGGGAGCATCTAAGAAGGACCGAAAGACTCTGCGGAGGTTGGCCATGGTGTTCTACCTGAATAAGGATGGGGTTCTGTACAAGCGGAATTTTGATTGGGTCTTGCTCAGATGCGTTGATGATAGAGAAGCAAGCCAATTGATGAAAGAGGTTCACGAGGGATCGTTCGGTACCCATGCTAGTGGGAATGCAATGGTGAAGAAGCTGCTGAGGGCAGGTTATTACTGGATGACAATGGAGGCCCAATGTTTCAATTTCGTGCGGAAGTGTCATAAATGCCAGATTTATGCTGATAAGGTGCACGTGCCTCCAAATCCTTTGAGCTTGATGTCGTCTCCATGGCCGTTTGCTATGTGGGGCATTGATATGATCGGAAAGATTGAGCCTACGGCTTCGAATGGGCACCGGTTCATATTAGTGGCTATTGATTACTTCACCAAGTGGGTGGAAGCAGCCTCATATACGAACGTGACAAAGCAGGTCATTGCCAGGTTTCTCAAGAGAGACATTATTTGCAGATATGGGGTTCCCGAGAGAATCATTACTGATAATGGTTCTAATTTGAATAACAAGATGATGGCAGAACTGTGTCGGGAATTTAAGATTGAACATCACAATTCTTCTCCCTATTGTCCGAAGATGAATGGGGCGGTTGAGGCAGCCAATAAGAATATTAAGAAGATTGTGCAGAAAATGGTTGTGACTTATAAAGACTGGCATGAGATGTTGCCGTTTACATTGCATGGGTATCGAACGTCGGTGCGCACATCTACTGGGGCAACGCCTTTCTCTTTGGTATATGGAATGGAAGCCGTGTTACCAGTTGAGGTCTAGATTCCCTCTTTGAGAGTCCTGATGGACGTGAAGTTGCAAGAGGCGGAATGGGTAAGAACCCGGTACGAAGAGTTGAGCCTGATTGAAGAAAAGAGGCTGGCGGCCGTTTGTCATGGTCAGTTGTACCAGCAACGGATAAAGCGTGCTTTTGACTGAAAGGTACGACCTCGGGTATATCACGTGGGTGATATGGTGCTGAAAAGGATCCTTCCTCCTCAAAACGATCGAAGGGGCAAATGGACACCCAATTATGAAGGTCCATTCGTGGTCAAAAAGGTTTTCTCTGGCGGAGCCTTGTTGTTAACGACCATGGATGGCGAGGATTTTCCATCCCCTGTGAATGCGGACGCAGTCAAAAAATACTTCGTATAAAGAGACCCGCTGGACGAAAAGAATAAAATAGTCCAGGCAAAAAAGGGCATCCCGGCGAACTAAAAAAAAACAGAAAGAAAAGGTTCGGGTAAAAATTAGGGATAAAAATGAAAAAATTGTACACCCGGCAAGTCAAAAACCTGAAAAGGCGACTTGGGCAAAAAAGGGTATCCCGGTGGACTGAAAACCCGAAAGGGCAGGCCAGGCAAAAGAGGGATTGAAACGAACAACTGCGTCTGGCATGATCGTTTGCGCTTTGGTTAAAGCATCATGGATAATACCCGGTGGGGATCAATCAGAAGCGTCTTGTTCAGAAGGCAGAAAGCACGGGAAGTCTGAGGACATATGGGGTGTAACCGAGTTGGAACTCGATGAGATCGCGGGTTTCATATTGCCATTAGGATAGATTTTTCCTTTTGTGCGCAATTACCTCTTTTCAGGAATTGCTTCCTTTGTATTGCTCAAATTTGAGCCACACTTTTCAATCAATAAAATGCATATTCAGTCAAATAAGTGTGTTTTTGTTTTTCATTACCGCTTTGATTGCAAAAACATCCAATTGTTTGTGATAAAGATTTTTGCATTTTAAGACATACAGGTCCCTTCCAATGCATGCTCATAAGATTGAAAACTTGAAATCTTATTCGGAAGGTTGAGTGACCCAAGTGTTGAAATCTTGACACGCCTGGGGCACGGGTTTTATCTAACGATCTCGTTTGCAGGAACTGTTAGGTATTTTCCCTCACTTGCAGGTTGTGATGTGGAAGCTTTTGACAAAACAGTCCCCATGGAGTCCGATCAGGGACGAATGAATAGAAGAATGGTGGAAAAGACGAAAGATGTACGACGATCCTTGAGATTAATCAAGAAGACTCTTCAAAGTCGGAAGATTGGGAAAATTGTATAAATCCCAGGAGTTCGCTCTCTGTTGAGCGCGGAGCAGTTGGGAATACAAGTTGATGAATCAGAAAAGTCCAGACGAGTCTGGGAGTTCTCAAAATTGGAAAGCGGATAGTGAGAGTTGGATATGAATACCATGGTTCAACGAGTCAACGGGTGTTCAGTAGTAGATTTTCTTCCTCCCCAAGCAGAGTCGGAATGACTAATTCCCAGTAGATTCAAGGCAGGGTCAGGATGGTTATCCTCAGCAGGTTTTAGATCAATGCTTCCCCAGTCGCCAGGCCTGAAGGTTGCTATTTCCCGGCGGAGGTATCTGTGGTTGGAGGTTTTCCCTAGCAGAGTCAGGAGTGTTGCATGCCCAGCAAGTCAAAGACTGTTGACACCCCACAGAGTGCATTGGTGATCTATTCCCCAGCAATTCCCCAAGCGGATTGGGTGCAAAGGAGGTTATCCTCAGCAAGGGTGGCCCTTTTCCCAGCAGCAACGCTATTTCCCCAGCAGGGTAGAGATCGGAGTGTTGGCGAGTTCCTTAGCAGAGTGTCTCGAGCTCCTCAGAAGAGTCCCTTGAGGGGGATACCTTTTTATACATTCATCATGTAGAAAAGCATAGCATATTGCATAATAAATCGCGTAGCATTTCCATGATTATGGAGCATTACACTGGAAAAATATCACGCATCATTATTGCAAGCATAGGCTAGTCTCGAACCGTGGTTATCGTTTGAGAGGTGGTTTTGCCTGAAGGTGAAGGTGTTACTCCGAGGAGTGTAGCATCGTGATTTTTAATCAGCAGGTATTCCCTAGTAGTGCGATATTGGAGGAAAGGTTTCGGTCGAGCAAAGATGGGAATGTTAATCAAAGAAGTTTCGGGGTCCAAGAAGAGAAAAAAAAGAAAGAACAATCCCCAGCTAAACGCGAAGTGTTCGTTGGCTAGGGTAGGATAAAGGAAAAGCCAGTTCGTGGCTTGCTATCCCCCGCATGGGTTGTTGGCATACGTGCCGACTCACTTATCACTGTTTTGTTATTTTTGCCGATGCTGATAGGCATAAAGAGTTTCCGGTATCCAGACCGAGATGGTAGTCAGACCAATATTCCGGTGTCCAGACCGAGGTGGCGTTCAGGCCAAGTTCCGATTTCCAGATCGAAGAAGTTCTCAACAATCAGGACGAAGAACTTGCGGCGTTCAGGCCAGTTTCCGATTTCCAGATCAAAGAAGTTCTCAACAATCAGGACGAAGAACTTGCGGCGCTCAGGCCAGTTTCCGATTTCCAGATCGAAGAAGTTCTCAATAATCAGGATGAAGAACTTGAGGCATTCCGGCCAGTTTCCGATTTCCAGATCGAAGAAGTTTCCAACAGTCAGGTTGAAGTACTTGTGGCATCCAGGCCAGTTTTCCGGTGATCAGACCGAGACGGGTATTCAGACCGATGCGGCGTTCAGGCCAGTTCCGATTTTCAGATCGAAGAAGCTTCCGACGATTAGATCGATGCAGTTTGTGGCAGTCAGGCCAGTTTTCCGGTATCCAGACCGAGGCGGTATCCAGACCGAAGTGGTGTTCAGACCAAAGTGGCGTTCAGGCCGATCTCTCGGTGTTCAGGCCGATCTCTCGGTATCCAAACCGACATCAATACTCTCATATTCCGATGTTCAGTATGCAGACTGACGAGCGGCGTTCAGGCCATGGTTATCTCTGTGATTCCGACATATTTCTGTTCCGGTACTCAGGCCGACTTTCTCCGTACCAGACGGGTTCTTCTTTCAAGATTGTTTCTTTGCCAATTCTGACAGGCATTGTTAATTATTTTCCCATCGGAGTGCAAATTGTTCGTCTGTTCTTGGTATTCAATCACTCTTCACCCTGATCATCGGAAAGCCGAGGCTATTCATATCGACAGGTTCACAGTGGATTAAATAGGGGCAGCTGTAACACCTCAAAATTTGCCCTCCTCTCTTGGGACTAGCTTAGCATATTGCATTTCATTTCTTAGGTCATTAGGCATTGCATTTTTTGCATATCATGTGGCTACATTGGACAAGTCATCCTCCTAAGTCTTGATCAGAAGATAAAGAGGTTAAGATTCAAGCCTGAGGGTTCATTGAATGGATCACTAGCCATCTGAGGGATGGTGCTTCAAATTAGGGTTTCTTGGTTCCTCAAGGGGGTTGAGCTTTATCTTGGTTGAAATAGTACATCATCATCATCATGATATTGTCATCATCCAAGAATCAGTTTCCTTGGGATTAGGGTTTTGACCACTGGTCAACCCTAGTCATCTGGATTGTGCCAATCAGGGCTTGTTAAAGGAGATGAGGTCTTCATTGAGATGAGGGATCATTTCATGGTTTCATTGAGCTTATGGAAGCTAGGGTTTCATGTTTGAGCCATTACATCAGGAGATTGAAGCTCAATTTCATCTATGCATAGCCAGTTCATCTGTCAGTCTGAAAAAGTCAACCAAAGGTCAACTGATGGATTTGGAGGTGGGAGAGGGTTAGAGACACTTCATTCATGTCCAAAAAAGTTTCATTTGACATTTCAAACATCAACAATGGAGAAAATAAAGTCAGATGGAAACTTTCCAAAAATAGAAAGTGACTTGTAATTCAAAATTGCCAAAAGTGGAAAGGTTTTCTCCTCAAAATTACATGTCCAAAAATGCTTCAAATGAAATTTTGTCAAACATGAAAGTTGTAGATCTTGCTCTCAACTTTCCAAAAAGTCCAAGAACATGAATTTCTCATTTGTGGTTGGCAAGTTATGGATTAATCTTTGTCAAGAAAAGTTGAACTTCAACAAGGCATAACTTTTGATTCACAAGGCCAAATGGAGTGAGACTTTTTTGAGCAAATTTCTTTTGATGTCCTCTATCCAAAACAAGCATTACATTTCATGAATTTTGCTCACACAAAAAGTGCATTTTTCAAGTGAACTTATTTTGAATTTGGAGGGAAAAAGGTGATTTTGAGAATTATGCCTTGTTTTCACATGATTCCACTTGCATTAGCTTAGAAACATCATTTGCAATTGATCCAAACCAGAAATGCACTGTTACATTGGTTTGCACATGGTGAGGGTGAATTGACCAAATTGCCATTTAGCATAAAACTTGATTTGGCTTAAACACTTGCAATTACACTAATTAGGATTAACAACATCATTAGTATCACATATAAAACCATAATCATAACTGTTTTCTGATTAACCATAACAGAATTGTGAATTCTAGATCTAGATCCAAAACTTTTTCATTTTTCTCTCAACTTTCTTCATCAATTTTCTTCATTCTTTTTGCCTTGCCTTCGATCAATTCATCATCTACATGCATATTGGAAGTGGATTGAAGCAAAATCTTGGAGAAATCTTGAAGAATCGTGGACTGTTAAAGTGAGCTTCAACAATGGCAAATGGAGATTTGAGCTAGATCCTTCATAATCAACACACAAACCTTGTTCCATTCATCAATACTAGCATCAAAGAGCATCTGTTTTGCACTTCCATGGCCTGAAACGCGCGATTTCACATCTGCAATTCTAAGAAGGTCAGTTTTCGATTTGCTTAATTCATGAAATTGATATATGCTTTAGATAGATCTTGGAACATAGGTTAATCTGCAAGTTGTTTCATTAATTTTCATGCTGAAATGAGAAAGTTATGTTGATTGGAAGTTTGATGCACCAATATGTTTTGCTTCGATTCTTTTTAATTAGGAAGAATTAGGACAAAATGAGTTTAGATTCGTGTTTTTGTTTGAAAGACCTTTCCAATTATGTGTGGTTTGTGGATTTTGGTGAACAATTGTTCTTGAGTGATGAATGTGTGAAGAACGCGTATGAATGTTTGAAAATTTTCCAGAAATCTTCATTTGATCCGTGCCTGGCCTGTTTCCGCATGGTTTTTGTGTTTGCTTCCCATGTGACCAACCACAACGTGACACTTCATTAAGTAAAACGCATCGCTTAATCCAAGCGCGCGCTAGTTTTCAAAATGAGCTTCCCTTCGATTCCTGGCGAAGGATTTTCACATGTTTGCCTTTGCATTTTTTCTCATATGCTATACATGTTTCACATACTTCCATGTGCATTTTTTATTTTTTTTCTCCATTAGAAAATTCATAACTTCATAACCATTAATCCAATTGAGCTGTGGTTTTTTTGTTGTTCTCATCATGATCTCTACAATTTAATGAATATTTTTGCAAAAATTGTGCACGTGTGGTTTTTTGAATGGCCTAGGGTTTGTTCATATGTGTTCTTTCATGCACCTTGCTTGGTATTTTGATTGTGAAATGATGATGCTTGATCCAAAATTCTTGAAATTTTACATGTGCAAAATAGACACCTTAAGTGACATTTTGGTATATAGTTTGTGATTTTTGCTTTTCTGGTTTGTGAGATATGTTCTGTTCATTGGAGGTGTGACAATTTATGTCACACCATTTCTTGCTTGACTTCCTGATTTTATTTGCCATGCCATATGAACTTGAAATGAGCTGAATTTTTGCATGTTGATACTTCTGGATGTTAAGATCACTTGTGAATTTTTCTGAAATTTTTGGATGCTTTTCCAATTTGTTTGAGAATTTCCTTTCTGTTTGACCAAATGTGGACCTTTTGTGAGTCATGATCTTAAATGATTTGTGAAATTCTTGATATGTATTGGATGGACTTGAAATTGTGGAGTGATTATAGACATATTGAAGTTTGCCATGGCTTTGGTTTGGTGCATTTATCATGTTCCTACTCTGTTTTGTGCTTGCTTGAAGTTGATGCATGATTTTGTGCCTTGTATGAGCTTGTTTTGCCATGCCTTGACTTAGGGATTTCATTTGACTTGCTTCCAATTGTCCAAATGAGCTGAAATTTGGTGTGATGATCTTTTAATGAGTGTTGTTTAGACATGAATTTTATTTGGATTTATTGAATTATTTTGGATTGAGTTTGGATTGATTCATTCTGTTTGGTCCAACGAGCTTCCAAATTGCATGTTTTGCCTCCTTTGCTTTATAAAATGAAATTGGTGTATGATATGAACATGGGACCAATTGGATGTTGTTCTAATTTGATTGAACTTGATTTGTGCCAATTTTCATGTTCTGTTTTGAAATATTTCTCCTTCTTTGACCCTAGGCTTTGTCCTAGGGGTTTGCTTCTCATGATTGAGTTGTGTTTTCAGGACAAAAAGCATATGGCATGGAGGAATTAATTCACTTGGCTTGAATTGCTTGTTTTGATTGATGTTGATTAACATTAAGTTTGTTTTGTAGGTGGATTCTAAGTCATTTGTGTTGAGCATTGGCTTATGCTTTGCTTGATGCATTGCTTGTGTACAGTTAACTGTTGACTTTTAGTTTGTCTGTTTGACTGTTTGAGCTGTGTACTGTTTATGTTAGATTGTTTCCAGGTACATTAGTTGATGTAGTTCATTGTGAACTTGCTTGTGCTGTTGCTTGGTTGATTAACCAATTGAGGTAGAACTCACTAACTCCATGTAGTCTGGAAGACCTGGCCTGTTACTTGGCCAGGCACCTGTCTGAAGTCCTCCTTAAGAGGCAATGCTTGTGCTTGTTTATCTTTGTCCCCAAGCAGGAAAAGACCTTTCTTAAGGCAATTGGCAGACACAAGAGATGTGCAATCCATCTCCTGCTATTCTGTTGAGTCATCCCTTGGCTCACATTACATGTTGATGCCTTGAGGATATTAACCCAAGATCTGTTGAGTCAGTGTCATAAGTGTAGAAGGGTTCCCACTTTCTGAACCCACACTTCCTTTGTCTGAAGCTCTCCCTGGTCAGGGATAAGAGCTGTGAGGCACACCCCTCACTCCCATTTCATCTGCTTCACCCTAACTCTCAATGTTAGGGTTAAGAGCTAACATCACCCTGATACAGTTGGCTTGCTTTTGTAGCCTAACCCTTGTGTGAGCCCACCTTTGTCTGTATATAGTGTGTGCTATTTGTGATTGTTTGCTTTGATTGCTTTGCCTGTTTAGGTTTAGCTTGCTGCCTGTGCAAGTTAGGATAGAAACCTTAACATAGGGCTATGATGCATGATAACTATTAGGCTCGAGTCCAGCTCCCTAGTAGTTTGTGTCTCCCTTTGTTATCTGGTTAGGTTAGAATTTCTTTCCCGTTCAGGGGAACTACGTTGCCCTGATCCTCATACCAGATGAGGTACGTAGGCAGGAGGTCGTACGAGATCTCTCCGGGCACCCTTTTTCTTTTTGTGTGTGTTTGCTTGACAGTTGCTAGGCTCGAGTTCCCAACTCCTTAGTAACTTGTTGTTTGTTTCTTCTGGTGTGTGTAGGAGATGGATGTAAGCCCAGTGATTGGCATTCCGTATCCTCTTGTTGTGTGCTTGGAGTCCGGTATAAGTCCATCAAGTGGCATCTGGTTTCCAGTGTGGGTATGTTTGGTTCGGAAGCTGATGTAAGTCCAGCGATTGGCGTTCGGGTTCCATGTTTGCCTGTTTGTGTGTTTGTTTTGACGTCTCAGCGTTTGTGTGTGTGTTTTGTTTGGCGTGCGTGAGCCGAACTACGGCAGCTCTGATTCTCATTCCAGATGAGATACGTAGGCATAAGATGTGATATCCTAGCGAGCCCTCTCCCCTCTTTCCCCATCTGTGTTGTCTTCAGTGTGTGTGTATGATGTTTGTTTTAGCAACCTTTTCTTTCTTTTAGAGCGTGGATCCCGTCGAGTACGACGGATGCGTAGGGGTGCTAATACCTTCCCTTCGCATAACCGACTCCCGATCCCATTCTCTTTGGTCGCGAGACCATGCTTTTCCCAGGTTTACTTCGAGCGTTTCCTTTCCCTCTTTTGGGATAAATAACGCACGGTGGCGGCTCTGTGTTGTTTTGTTTTTAGCCCGCCAGTTGTTTTTCGCGGATGCGACACTTTCTACACAATCATGTTGAAAAATGCGACGTCGTTTTTAAGCATGTTGATAGTAAAAATCAGCTAGCCGATATTTTTATAAAACCACATGCGACTGAACCCTTCTTTAACATTCGACGGGAATTAGGAATTCTTGACATCTCAACACTTGCTTAAATGTTATGTTAATGCACTTTGAATATATATTGTCTATCTAACATTTCTTGACAAACATACTTCATAAGAGTGCATTCCTCATCATTTCACAAGCAAGGTACTATCGTTTCATTTTTTGTTTTTGTATGTTAGATTCTTCTTTTCCCATGTCGTTTATGGTCCATATGATTGATGTTCGTGACATATAATATAGTTCATGTATAATTACATCCAACTATGTCCAATTGACATATTTCAATTCATATGCTTATAGTGACGTTATGATATCTTCATTCTCCTTGAAATATAGTAATTGGTGCATCGATTTATTATCTATTTTTTTCATGATTTATGATTGAACATGTTACATTGTTAACAATATATTTTATCATGAGTTGTTGTTATATTTTCATCTATGTTTTTGCTTTGAGTGGTTGTACTTTGTTTATTGCCTTGCTAGAGCACATGCGTGTGCAACATTTCGGAAGCACCAAAGGTGTATGTCACGTAATCATGTTGTTTTGGTAGCATGTCAAGTATTTCGTGTTCACTTTATATCCTTCATTTTTCATGTTTGGGTTGTGATTATGTGGCATAAGTTATGACAATTTTCTCTATTGTTGCATTATCATCTTGTATTTATGTTTAAGTATTTCTTTTTAATATGCAAATCATTATATGTGAGTGTTATCATATTGATGTTCTTATCTTTGCAAAACGCCTACATGTGTTATATTAGTTTATGCGCGATTTTAGATTCTTCTCATGGATTTCTTTGTTTCTTTTTTATGTTGTCAAAGAGGGGGAAGTAAGATGAAGATGAATGAATTTATAGGGTGCATACATTCAGGGGGAGCTTTTCATTACAAACACATCGTCTCAAGTTTTGCCATCATAAAAAAGGGCGAGTAGATGAGTGCAACTTTCGTTAGATGGTTTATGTATGATGTCAAAACTAGGATACTTTGGCATAAATTTATATTGGATGGTATCCTCTGAATCTCTATGTGCATATTAGCATTACGAAGCATAAAAGTATTTGGAAACAATGTGGGAAAGGTCTCATGCATCAAACATGCATGAAAAAACATTTTTTATGAAAAATAGCAGTACAGGTCGATACATAGAACTATAGGTCAACCTATGGAAAAACATTTTTGGCTATATATTGACAAATAGAACTACAAGTCGACCTATGGAAAAAATTTCTTGGATATAGGTCGACACATGAAGTCTATAGGTCGACAAGTATGATGTTGTATTAAAGCACCTGGCCTCTGTTTCATGTGTCGAGTCTTTAGGTCGACACATAGGGAGCGCATAACTGTCATAGGTCGACACATGACCTTAGATAGGTCGACCTATGTATCGAATTGGTCGACACATAACCTATATAGGTCAACCTATTTGATTTTTTTCTTCAAAAATTCAGATTTTTCTATCCTCATTTGCATTTACTTTTGCCCTAAATCACCCATGCATATAAATACGCCATACATGCACCATTCTCTAATAAGGTTTATAAAGTGAGTAAACCCTACATGAATCCAAGATTTCAAAGCATCTCATCATCTTTAATTCAATATATGCATACACACAATCAAACTACATATGATCATTTTTTTATTTGGGTGTCATCTAGATTAGGATTAATAACGTCCAATTAGGTTTGTTGTACTGAGAATATTTAGTTACAATCTTTGAGGGATTCAAATAAGAAAACCGGTTTGGGGTTTTCCTTCAAGATCTTTAGGGTTTGAAGGTTTTTGTTAAGATTGTGAAATTTGGATCAGATCGAGTGAAAGCCTTTGAGACTAGCTGTGTCGGCAAAGGAGTAGTGTGAAACGGTGGATCGTGTTGACAAATGTTGGGTTCAACAATGTGCGTTTGGGATTAATTCAGTCGGGTGAAATCTTGAGACAGGAAGGTCGTGCAAGAAAGTAGCAACAACATGTGAATTGAATCGGCATTGTTGGTGACTTGGACAAGCTTTGATCAAGTTTTTTGGACATGATAGAGTCAAGAACAAACCTAGGGTTTGTGGGATTTGATTTGTCATCTATTGTATTGATACATTTTCAAAGTAAGATTTATTATATTAACATCTCAATTCAAATTCTAATTGAGGGCAGACGTACCGGTAACAAGGTCGATTGGGGAACTGCTTAAACAAATCCTTGTATACTCTCTCTCTCTCTCTCTCTCGTTTATTTTTTGGTTCACAAATTGTTAATTACTTTGATCTCTTAATCAACATTGTTTGGATAATAACTTTTGAATTCTTTGTTAAATTGTGTTGTGATATTAATCACTTACCATTTGGTAGTGATTGGTTTTTAAGAACTATAAACACTATATTAATATCCAAACTTTGTTGATTGCACGCAAAGTGTTTGACAAATTCAGTCAACTATTCCTTCGTGTGTTATTGTCATTGGAGATAGATCGTTACTATAGTAGAGTATTCAATTTAGTGCTTGAAGTATTGATAAATAAACTTAGGAATTATTATTATATCATTGGTACTCATAGGCATATCCGGGCTTTTCAATAGAAGGTTCGGTTAGACGATTTTGGATCCAGGAAATATTTTAAAACTTGCTTCCGCGCCACAAAATTTTCTAAATCAAATTTTTGAATAAATTTTTTAACTTGGGATCCATTCACCCCCTATAGATCTAGGCCTATCATCTAACATTTTTGACCTTATCTATTTGTCGAGAATTGGTCTTGTCTACTGCCAAAATATGTTGGTCGCATCCCTCTACTTTTGGGAAAGCACAACTAACACCTTTCATCTTCTTATGGAATGGTGACATCCACTATCTTTGATGTGGTTGTCATCCCTGGCCTTCGGCCAACTGATAAAACTTTCGACCTGAATGAGAGCGACAAGGACATCATCAACTTCGACACCAATCGTGCGTAGTTTGGGAAATATATCAAAGACTACCATGTTTCTGACGCTGAAGTTTTAGACGAGGAGCACATTTCATTCCTTGTATTGTGGTTGTCGAGGTGTATTTTTTGTTGTAGGTCTTTAAAGGTGGCGAGGAGATATTTAACTTTAGCCAACCAACTACATGAAGGAAAATACATTTGCCTTAACCAATTGATTCTAAGATCCCTCTAAAGATCCTTAGGGTTAGCCGTTAAATCCTTAAGGAATATCCTGCCTAAAGACGACTTACTGCTATCTGGAACTTTTTGACAGCTCTAACTCTTGCTCAATGCCATATTTAAAATCTCTAAAAACATTAAGAAACCTAACAAAGTCGACGAATTCATTAGGGATCATCGCATCGAAGGAACCCGATTGAATCTGCAGACTCCGAATGGCAAGAATAGATCAAATCGAGAGGCCTTCTCGTCCTAATTCTTAATGTTCGCCAAACACTACCATTTTAACACAACAATGGCTCCCTTTGCTAAGAGAACTCTTGGACCTGAATGGTTCACTTGTGAATTCCCAACCATCGGTGAGCACGAAACCAAATCAAAGAAAAAATGGGAATCTTTCTTGACTCCCAGACTGCTTTCCACTCGACTTTGCACTTCTAAGGAAAATGTGGAGATTCTATGCTACCAACCCAACTTGGTGTCGCACCAGTTTGGGATCAGTCAAACCATAACCAAATCATTTTTTAGTCGAAAAATTTAATTATTCCTTTGCATGATTGGCTACTCTGAAGACGACTACCTTCGACGGATAACCCGATATGCTAGTGATCGCCATAAGCTAACCTCATTCGCTTTCCAACCATCCTTTTACTATACTCCAAAATTTGACACCTGGTGAAAGGCGTATCATGCCAAATAATTCATGATTGTTGTAACATTAAACCAATATCTAACTAATTATTTTTCTTTTATGCAGCAAAAGTTCAAAAAAGGTATAACTAAACATATCAAAGAGATTCATGCTTTCCAAAAATACTTTGAAACTGTGTATGACCCTGACGACCTTAGTTAGAAGGTCCGTGAAGTAATTGTTACTCTAAAAGAAAAAATGTTTGCGAAGATTCCCAACTTACGCATTCCTGATTACGTAAAGGATAAGTATACATTTGCTTTAAGATTTTATCCTCATAAATTTCCCTCTCTTCCTACCAGCGAAATGGCTCTGGCTTTCGTCCCTTCGTTTCTATGGTGGTTCATTTGTGCGGAAATTTTGAAGGTACATAAGAATGAATTCCTGAAACCCGCTCAGAGAGTGACTCAGGCTAAGCAAGACATATATAGTTTCAAAGGCCACCTTCATGTCGACATAAAGCATGCCAGGGTCGAAACTCCCATACATGAAGGTGAGGAAAGCGAAAGATCTCTTCCTCATATTTTCTAATCTTGAAATATTCTTTCTTTGTACTCACAATCAATTTTGTTTGTTCATAGTTTTCAAGCACATAAAGGGGACTAGAGATGTTTCAAGTGCTAAAGTAGCGCTTAGGCAACCCAACGTCGAAGGAGTTTCCTCCAAACTTGCTCAAGTAAATTCCATGTTATAATGCTAAGCTTTTAAATTACTCAACATATTGAACTTAGATAATTTTCACCATATGAATTCTTTTTACTTTGTGCAGGTTGATGATGAGACCATCAAGGGTGAAATTGCTGAAATAATTCTTGAGCAAATTCCTATTGAAGACTCATCTCGCGAGCCTCCCTCACAAAAGAAGAAAATAAGAAACCCTGGAACTTGCACTAGGAAAATCCCAGCTAGACCTTAGGTGTCTCCCACTCCCAAAGCTAAGAAGGATAAGAAAGCCCCCTCAGGGAAAAAAAACAACCAGCACCGCAAGGAAATTGGTTTCTACTGAGAGCCCAAACTTAAGCCCATATGCAGAAACCCTAAAAGTGAGCCTCATCTTCCTTGTCTTTTTCCGTATCTTTTTTCTAAGTGCTAAGAATTTAAATTTTATAGGACAAGGCATCGACTAAACTTGTGTCAACCTTCACTCAAATAACGCTTCAAGCAACCAACTCACCCACAAATCAACCCACTCTTGCTGCAGACATTACTGAAGAGGTCAACAAGCCTAAAGAAGTTGATGAATATATATCCCGCTACTTAACTGAGAAAGCTCAACCGTCTGAATCAGCTTCCTCGACATCTGATGAAGACTAAGGGCACCAAATGGATATGGACAAAACTTCTTAAGGGGAGATCTTTGAGAAAGAAGAGCCTAAATAAACCACTCCTCCTGATAACCCCCATCTAACTCACAATGTTCACAAACAACCAAAGACTACTTAAAATTTAACCATTGCTAAACAACCTAACGCAGAGACTATCATAAATGTCGAAAAAGAAACTCAAAAAATGTAGACATCAAAACCAACCTCTTCGCCTAACAATATTCTCTCTTATGAAGAACTGGATGCATTGGAGAAAACCAATCCTCGAGCTTACATGAAAATGGTGCTAAGTAGCAAGGGTAGTTCTACTGACAAGTGTTCAAGATCCTCAACTGTTTCTGGAGGAAGCAATGGACCTAAAACAAAGGATGAAGTTCTAAAACAACTTAAGGACCAACTTGGAGGAGTTAGTCTCTTTGAAGCATTGGAGAAAGATTTTATCTATGGTTATAACATCAAAACGTTGCTGAAGAAACTCGACGTTCCTAATGCCCCTAGTGAAGTTGTTGATTTCTTAGTGACCTTTGGACCCTTCTTCGACCATATTATTGCTGATTTCCAAAGAAAATATGATGCTAAAGGAAATATGACACCTAAAGTGAATGAGAGGTCGAAGGCATGGAACCTATCCAACGAATATGACCAACGTGTTAAGCAATTGGAAGAAAAACTTTTCCATGAAAATGAAGTCGTCACTGCTCTTGGATGCTAAAATCCTTGGCTGGAAAAAACAAATTGAAGCATTGTAGAAAAAGGTGAAAGAGGCCAAAGGCGAAAAGATATCCATCTGGAGGGTAAGTCAACTACAACTAGATGAAGAAACCCAGGTTGTGTTCCAACACTTGGAAACTGTTACCACTTTTGACACTAAGATTGCTGGTTTTGCAATTGAGGGATATGGTTGATCAAAACGAGGGATATGGTTGATTGAAACATGGTCAAAACGTTTTAGTAAATAGTTGGCGTTCACGAAGTACATCATCAAATTTTCTTTGATGCATTTATACTCTTTTTTCAATTGTCTGATCACTAACTCAGAATTTCCTTTTATCTCGATGTCTCTTACCCCCAAATCCAACAAGATTTGAAGGCATGTTATTAAGGCTTCATATTCGACCTCATTCTTAGAACATGAACCTTCTATCCTAACCTTGAATTTGGTTGGCACATCCTCTGGCGAGATTATAAATACTCCTAGTTCGGTTCCATTGTTATGTCTAGAATCGTCGAAGTATAACTTCCAAGGCCTAGTTCCTACGTATCCTTCTATTGATTTGACCATTGAGTGGTCGACAATGAAGTTTGCGACAATTTGTCATTTTTCTGCTTTCAAAGAACAAGAAGTCAATGAATATTCAGTAAGCGCCAAGGCCCGCTTTCATATTCGACTATGCAATATAGGCTTTGACATTATATATTTAATAACATCGAAATGAGAGTAAACGTAAACTTCCACATGTTTTATATAATGCTTGAGTTTGGTACATGAGAAGTATAGGAACAAACATAAATTTTCAATTGAGTTATACCTAGTCTCCATGTCTATCAAGATTCGACTGAGGTAATAAATGGCTCTTTCAACACTATTTTCATCCTCTTAAGCTGACATACTTCTTATGGTTGAATATGATGCATATATGTATAATTTCATGCTCTTATTCCTACTTCAAGGTAATAATATTATAGGCTTCATCATATATTATTTGATGTTGTCAAAAGCCTTTTGCTGCTCATTTCCCCAAACGAAGTCGTTGTCTTTCATGAGTCGAAGCAATTGCGAAAAGGAAGGCACTCACACTATTTACATAATTCTTAAACCACCCCTTAACCTAATTCTAGAGCCTATAAATCAACCTTATTTCATTCATAAAGGACACCAAGAATCATTCACAGACATAGAGCAAAAAATTTGCACAAATTTCACTTTATTTTCAAGTCACTTTTTATTTTTCATTGCATCCATGCGTAAGCGTGACATCGCACTTTTTTCATATCAACAAAAAAGACAAAAAATTCATGCATTCAGATTTCATCAGCATGCATATCATTTTCCAAAACAAAAAAAACTAACCCAACCTTTCGTCCATAACCAACAAGATGACTTCCCGGTATTCATATTGAACCCTTGAGAGCTACTAAAAGACAATGGAGCACTTAGAATAAAATCAAATCGAGTTGAGAAAGGAAGTGGATGACATGAAAGGCAAGATGGATCAGATGCCATAGGTTGTAACAACTATGGCATAAATAGAGGAAGAGTTTCGACAAGGCACCGCAATCAGGAATGTTATTCCCATATTTCTTTCCACTCTACAGCCTGCATTGATTAAGTCCAAGAATGCTGCATCTTGTAAGGAGGCCAAAAGAGAAAACTTTGGAGACCATTCCACTGATATTGATGAAGATGAAAATATCAACCTTTGGGTCCCAAGGAGGTCAATCGAGCTGTGAATCAATTACCCCAAAACCATTGGGTCATGCAGGAAGGAGCGTCCTCAAATTCGTTGATCATTAAATTGTTTATCATTTGCATTTGCAACTTATTTTCTGTTAAATGCTACTTGTTGTTAGACATTGTTTGTTTATTAATGTTAATGATTAATGAAATGAGCATGCATGTTTTGAATGAATACTTTTGTATTAACTCATTCTTATTCTATATCAAAAACAAAACAAAAATATGTTCATGCTTCTCCTCGTTACTTTCTTTATCAAACTGTTGTTTTAGAAAAGATTGGAGGGAGAATGAAAAAAACAAAATACTCATAATCGCTAATGGTATGCTTTTAGATAAAATCTTATTAGTGATTTACAAGCATTATTTTAAATCCCCAAACACTGGAGATATAAGGAGTTAGTCCCTAGTTAACCACTTCGAGTCTAGAAGTAGGTGTTCCTTTTAGATCTAAAAAATATTATGCTTAACCCAGGGCAGGGTAGTGTTCAGTTAATCTAACCACACATTTGAATTACAAGATGAAACATCCCATCGAGGGATCAATCATATACTATTCTTTGCACACGTCCTGAAGTGTTGAAGGAACTAAGCAAAATCCAAAGGTTGTGATGGTTGTTCATCAATAACCAAAAACATAGCAGTCATAAGCCTTCCAAACTAAAAGAACATGCTCCCTAAGTGTTGTTCCAAAAAAAAAAAAACCGCTAAGTCGAACACCCAAAGAGACGACTTAGGCAAAAATTAGGGCAATCCCGGTGGACCAAGAGCTTCAGAAAAGTGTTCCAGGAAAAAATTAGGGATTGAAAATCAAAAAAATCAATCAAAAGAGGTCATCAAATCCTTAGCAGAAAAAAACAAAACAAGATTCAATGACCACCATATCAAGAATCAAAGGGTCAACGATATCCATAACAAAAGAAAAATAAGGTGACTTCCATTTCAAGAAAATCTTGAATCATAATCTTCATCCTTACACTGTCAAACTCTCTTGGAAGTTGAACGCGTGTGTTGAATTAACTGAAAGTAGGACTAGGCATCATCACGGAGAAGGGGTGGTTAAAACAAATTTTGAGCCTTATATACTTTGTTATAAAAACCATGAATCAGACCATGTTACAACCCTCAAAATACCTAATTGAGGCAAGATTTACTCTAAAATCATACTACAGCAAGGCTGCTTAAACTGGCTCCTATAGATCTGCTAATCACCTATATTGGTGTCATATTCTTATTGTATCTTTCAGACTTTGAATTTCTAAATCAACACTACATTTGGACTAATGGTCCACTCGTAACACACGATCACATCATTCCAATAAATTATTTTTCAAAACCTGCATGAGCATCACATTAAAATTACCATTTCTGAATGAACAATTTTAACCGCAAGTAAGTATTCGGCATCAAGGAAATTCCAAGAAGCAATCAAAGAGGAACTTGAACTTTCGTTGGTGCTAACCTGAATCAAGACCACCTCATAACCCTATGGATCAGGGGCATGACATCCAATGACTATGTTCGCATAAGAACTGGTCGGTCAAAGATAAATCCCTAAGCATTAGTCGATCAGGGAGACAAATCATTTTAAAATATTCAGTCAATCTGGGGTGAGTCCTTCAAAAGCTCAATCAGGGGCAGTTCATCTTAAAGAACACAACAAAATCAACCACTCTAAGAGTTATTTAATCTAGGGTAAGTCTATCAAAGGCTCAATCAGGGGCAAGTCATGTCAAGAGTACAGTGGAACTTAACTTCCACTGATTAGTTGATCCAAATTAAATCGTTTCGAGAACCGGTTAATCAAGGGCATAACACTTAGAGATTCATACACCATGGCAAATTGGTTCAGGCCATGGTGTGGTATGGATTTTCTTAAAATCCCTTTGAAAGGCAAATTCTTTTAAATACCATACTGGTTGGGGAAAGACAAGTTGCAAAAGGGCAGGTCCTCTCCATGTTTTCAAGTTGGTAAAGCATATTGTGTAAGACACTAGTAACTGTTGAGTTCAAACAAGTGTCAAAATATCATGCTAATACAACATCATATCTCGACAAGAAGCCTTAGGGCAGAACAAACATTGCCGTCATACGCTAATCATGTCGTTGTGCTCAGTCAAATCATCTGCAGGTCGACCTGGCCCTTTCACCATAAATAACCTAGTTCTTTCAGGAACTTGCAAATGTGCAGTCTATCAATAACAAATCAAACTTTGGGCACTAAAAGCATCCATGTCTATCTTTCGATCATAGTATCATCAAATTTCGAGTGTCGGGAAGTTAAATCCTTTCACCAACCAAAGTCTGATCCATATTGGCAACCAGAAAAAACCAAAGTCCACATTATTGGCATCCTCGTAAAACCAAATCCAATTGATATTGGTATCCAGACAAGATCTCGCCTTCAAAAAAGGGAGACCAATCCCAAACATCCAATCACCTATTTTCATTTAAACATGAATCGCATGCATTGCTTTATAAATAACATTCCCTCCAAAACAGGAAGGTTCAAAAAAATATGTCATGCATCATTACATACATAGTATTTCTTCTAAGATGAGACATTTGACAAAATTATGTAAATCATTTGCATTGCTACATGAACCTTAAGAAATATCCCCAACAGTTGCATCCTTACATGTATCTCAAGACATCAATTCATGCACAATATTCCCACTAAGGTGGAGTACAATACAAAATAAAAAATGTATAACATAAGCTAGGATATGGGATCAATCATGAGATTCCAGGTCTATCCTCAGCCAAGTTAGTGGTATTTCTCTGAGTGAGTTCCTACCCTGTATTTTTTTTCTCATTGGGTGTTCGCCATTGATCTAATCCCTTCAACCTTTTGATGATGAGGATGTTATCCTTATCTAATTCATCTATATTTCTCTGAGTGAGTTCCTACCTTGCATTATTTGCTCATTGGGAATTCCTCAATAAGTTGTTTCCTTCAACATTTTATTGATGGGGATGTTATCCTCAGCTAAGTAAATGGTATTCCTCTATGTGAGTTCCTACCCTGCATTTTTTCTCGCATTGGATATTCCCCATTGTGCTACTTCCTTCAACCTTATGTTGATGAGGATGTTATCCTTAACCAAGTCAGCGATTTCTTTGAGTGAGTTCCTACCCTGTATTTTTTCTCTCGCCGGGCATTCCCTAGTGTGGTGTTTCCTTCAACCTTTTGTTGATGAGAATGTTATCCTCCATTAAGTCAGTGGTATTTCTCTGAGTAAGTTCATATCCTGCATTGTTTTCTCGTTGGGCGTTCCCTAGTGAGTTGCTTCCTCCGACCTTTTGTTGATGAATATGTTATCCTCCATTAAGTCAGTGGTATTTCTTTGAGTAAGTTCATATCCTGCATTGTTTTCTCGTTGGGTGTTCCCTAGTGAGTTGCTTCCTTCAACCTTTTCTTTATAGGAATTATATCTTTCAATGAAGATTTCCCTTCAACCTTTTGTCGATAAGGATAGTGTTCCTTAATGAATCTTTTATTCTTCGACCTTTTGTTGATGATATCCCCAAGCAAGTCTTACCCATTGATGTTCCAATATTCCTTGACTAGTTTGTTCTATTAGCCTTTTGTTGATAATCTTATTCCCCAATAAGGTTTCATTATCATACTTTCGATGACAACCCATTAATCATTAATTGAATTCCATCCCTTTGGTGATGGTCATTATCCTTTTGGTAATACCAAACCTTTATCAGTTTGATCTTATCGTCATCCTTTTGGAGATAGCGATATTTGAAGTAATTGTGATCTTTCCATCATCCTTTTGGTGATGACGATAGTTGAAGTTATTGACTTATTTATCATCCTTTTGGTGATAGCAGTCCTCGTGGTTGATCTTATTGTTATCCTTTTGTTAATGGAAAGCTTTATTGTGATAACCATCATCCTTTTGGTGATAGTGATATATTTGAAATTATGTATTAATCATCTTCATTTTGGTGATGGCCATCATCCTTTTGGTGGTGGAAACCTTTGAGAGTTGGTATTTTCTATCATACTATTGGTGATGGAAATTTTCGAAGTCATTATGGGTTTAATATCATTCTTTTGATGACAGTGATCTTAGAAGTTTGGTTTAAACCATCATCCTTTTGGTGATAGAGATGCTTGTCAAGTTTAATCTTACCGTCATCCTTTTGGTGTCGGCGATCTTTACAAGTTTTTAAAGTCTCACTATCATCCTTTTGGTGCTAGCAAGCTTTGTTGTTGGTCTTACCATTATCCTTTTGGTAATGGAAAGCTTTATTGTGATCCAACCATCATTCTTTTAGTGATGAAGATATTTGAAATCATTGTGATTTACTATCATCCTTTTGGTGATAACAAGTTATAATTTCACCATCTTCCTTTTGTCGATTGCGATCTATGCAAGTTGTTGGTCTTACTATCATCCTTTTGGTGATAGCAAACTTCATTCTTGATCCTACCGCCATCCTTTTGGTGCTAGCGATCTTTGCATTTATGATCTCACCATCGTTCTTTTATCGATGACGATCTTTGCAAATTTGTGGTCTTACTATCATCCTTTCGATGATAACAAGATTTGTTTTTGGCCTAACCATCATCCTTTTGGTGATAATGATCTTTGAAATCCCTTGGATCTAACCTTTACCCTTTTGGGGATGGAGATTTTTGTCACTTTGATCTTACTATCATCCTTTTGGTAATGGCAATCATTGAAGTTAATGAGTCTTACCATCATCCTTTTGGTGATGGAGATCTTTGTCATTATTATACTACCATTATCCTTTTGGTGATGGTCATCATCCTTTTGGTGATATCAAATTTTTGTTACTAATCTTAGCGTTATCCTTTTGGTGTCGCATATCTTTGAAATCAGTTTGATTTAACCATCATCCTTTTGATGATGTCGATCTTTATCATTATTATGCTACCATCATCTTTTTCGTGATGGCTATCATCCTTTTCGTGATGACAAATCTTTGTTGCTAATCTTACCGTTATCCTTTTGGTGTGTGCGATCTTTGAAATCAGTTTGGTTTAACCATCATTCTTTTGGTGATCTCGGTCTTTGTCATTGTTATCTAACCATCATCCTTTTGGTGATGGCGATCGTTGAAGTTTGATATAACCATAATCCTTTTGGTGATGTCAGTCTTTAAGGTTTAATTAGTATCAACTCTAGGGTTGATATTGATCCAATATCCTATCCCAATAAACTCGTTTTCCTATCTCATTGCATTTAATCTCTGCATTTCATCTCTACATTTTGAAGGACAAATTTGGATCTTTTAGTATTTAACTATCTCCCACTGTGATCATATGAAGAATGACTTTCTTCATATTCTTTGATTGAAGATATTTAAATATGGGCAACTGTCATACCCCAATTTTGTTTGAAGATTTTAAATTCATCGGGTACATGTCCATTTGTCAAGTTTTGCATTTTTAGCCATATGCATTTTTATCATCAAATAAAGTCACCATAATTATAGTAAAAAAGTCAACATAAAATCAACATTTTACATGTTGAAGAAATTGACTAAAATTGCATTTTTTTTATTATGCGTTTAAAAAAAATCATGACCATTCGATTTATCATCAAAATATCAATTTGGATTTTATTAGTCATTTTCATGCATCAAAAAACAAAAATCAATGTTTCTAGAAGGTCCAAAATATATTTCATTTATTACATCATTATTTCATGCATATATTACATCATTATTCACTATTCAATTAAATAAGTTTCTAGAAGGCACTCACATTATTTGCATAATTCTTAAACCATCCCTTAACCTAATTCTAGAGCCTATAAATCAACATCATTTCATTCATAAAGGACACCAAGAATCATTCACAAACATATAGCAAAAACTTTGCACAAATTTCACACCATTTTCAAGTCACTTTTTATTTTTCTTCATTTAGGTAGACTCTTAATGTTTATTATTTATCTAACTTTCTTAGTATTATTATTCTTACTACACTTAATTAGTATCTTAATCATCACCATTTTGCATGGAATCTATTGATTCAAAATCAAGAGTTTAAAGTGTTCTTGAATCTCCATGAACAAAAGTGATTAAATGTGAATTAATTTTTATCTATTTAATTTTCTTTACATTATTATTCTTGTTGCACTTAATTAATATCTTAAACCACCACAATTTTGCATGGAAACTCAATTAATTCAAAATTAAGAGTTTAAAGTGTTCTTGAACCTCTATGAGCAAAAGTGATAAATGTGATTATTTTTTTGTTGTTTATTATTTAATCTTGAGCATTCCACATTATTCGTGAGATCGAGTAGATAAATTTACATTCTTCATTTGCTTAATTTCATGAAAAATTGAGCAAGTTATGGCCAAAATAGGGATGATTGTTGTTGTTGTTCTTGAATAAGCCCAAATTTAATCTAGACCACACATCATTTTTTCCCCTTTCATCCTGCGCTGCCATGTAGCGTTGAAAGTGTGGACAAAGTGGAACTTTTCCCACCCTTTAGTTTTTATTTTATTTTATTTCTTTTGTGTAGTTAAATTGAATTGAGACTTAGACCATTTTTTTCCTCGTCTTTTATTTACTAAACTCATATCTCAATCTACTTTATCATAGCTCTCACTTTATTATTTAATTTTTTAAATTAATTTTTTATTTTATTTTATTTTATTAAATAATAAATAATAAATTTAATCAAATGTTAGTTAATTAATTTATTGTTTAAATACCATTTGCTCAATCATATCTCTCAAGCCTAATGCACTTCCACATATCTTTTTTTTTCTCACTTATAATTATACTTCTATTATTATAATTTGTTAATTTGTTTAATTAAATAATTAAATCGAATGAATGTTTAAAATGGTGATAAATATATTTTCTAATTTAAAAATCTATAGTCTAACGCCAAGTGAATTTTCAAAACCCCTTGATTTTATTTATTTTATTATTATTGGTTTTTATTTGTTTATTTCTTTAATTGTTACAATTAATTAATTAAATAGATAATAATAATAATAAATATAGACAAATAGTTATGGGAGTATTTTCAAACATATTAAAACCTTTGGTACAACGCCACGTGCATTTCCCAAACTCTTTTTCTTCGATTAATTTTGTATCAATGCAAATTAAATCTTTCCCGTTAAGTATAACGTTGGAATCTTTTTCTTAACAAATACGAAAGAACGAGACCATTTGAGTCTCGCATCATTGAATCCTCGAATGATCGCTCCTGAGGCACATGTCTTGGGCAAGCTGTTTATTCATTATTTTGTTTCTAAAATACTTAATATAAACTTGGACAAAAAGAGGGGTCGTTGGAGTTTAGCATTCCAGTGGAACCTTTGAACAATCTTTTTGAATTTTTGTTGTCCATCAAACAAATTTCATAAGACCTTTGAATGAGAAAGTGATAGTTAGAATCTAGCATTCAAGTAATACCTCGAATAATTGGTCCCGAGGCTCACATCTCATTCTCACCGAATATTTGTCATTCGCTTAAAAATACTAAAAACATCAAACTTTTTTTCTCGCCTCCGTGCGATTGAAAACCTTTCATAAGAGAACATTTGTCCAATCTCTTCTAATGCGTATACAAACTAGTGCTTTAGTCTCCACCGCGAGCATACAAGTCAATATTTAACCCTTAGAATGCGATCTAAACACTTGTTCAATCCAACACACTTTAACCAATCAAACTCTTTTTCAAAAGGACATTGTTTAGTCCATTCTAATGTGAATATAAACAAACGCTTTAAGTCTTCAATTGTGAGCACAAACAATGTTTAACCATTAGAGCGCGCTCTAAATAATCCTTCATTAAAATAAACCAACCAACAAAGCATAGTCTTTCCCCCGAACTACGAAGCTTTGAGTTCCTCATTCTACCCAAGGATATGTAGGAGTGAGATCCGCAATCTCATTAAACACCATAATAAAAACCTTTTTGCGACCCCTTTTATTTTTATTTTGGACTTTTATCATTAGAAGAAAATAAATAACATTAGACAACATTCAATCGCAAGTTTAACTAAAAGGTTCTCGTTGAGTATAACGGACGTGAGGGGTGTTAATACCTTCCCCATGCGTAATTGACTCCTGAATCTGAATTTGACTGCGACGACCATTTTCTTTTTCTATTAAAGGGTTTTATCGATATTTTCTCTTTCCTCTTTGCGAACTAAATTAAGTTCGGTGGCGACTCTGTTCAAACTATTTTTTCTGCGACTTTGCGAATAATCGTATTTTTCAAGATGCGACACCATATTCGAGCACCCTCCGAATCATATCTTCTCTTGAAAATCGATGGATTGTTTCTCTGAAGTTTGTCCAGCCCATAAAACTCATCGTTATCACCTTGATGATTCTGCTGACACTACAACGCTTGAGCCACTGACTATAAAGAGTCAGCAATTGCACGATTGTTTCTTCTAGCCATTACTCTGTACACCACCAAACATACTTTAGAATAAACAATGCATCGATAATGTACACACACACTTTGCACACTAGGGGCAATTAACATGTCAAAAACTTGGTTGTAAATGTAAAGTGCACCTAAGAGGAGGGTGAATTAGGTACTTTGATCAATTTTTGATTTTAGTGAAATCTTATTTTTAATTTCTAGTTTGATATAGTTAATGAAAGTGGTAAAATACAGAAAAACAAAGAACACTAAGGGATTATCCTAGTTCCTCTCACAACCCGGGAGTACGTCTAGTCCCCTTACCACATGTAAGAGATTTCACTATTTGTTATAACCTTGTACAAGCCTAATCCTAACCTCTATACACGAAATAGAAAATAGAGTGTTACAGATTTTTCAAGAACTATGCAATGTTATTTTGCTATCCTTCAGGGATGTTTTATAAGTTCTTCAGGAACTCAAAATGCTTTATAAGTTATTCAAAAATTATATAATATTATTTTGCTATCCTTCAGGGATGTTTTATAAGTTCTTCAGGAACTCAGAATGTTTTATAAGTTCTTCAAGAACTATATAATGTTATATACTTGATAAGTTCTTCAGGAACTTATATAAATATTTTTTTGCTATTCATCAAGGATGTTTGATAATCATCATTAATTTTTTTTCTAAGCAATATATTATAATTAACAGGTAGAAAATATATATTATAAAAAAATAATAATGTTACCTTACAACATCAGAATATCATTTCAAATCTTGGAGATTCCTACCAATAACGTGTTATAAAATAAAGAGAAATAAGACAATAATATTTATCATAATTATAGAAAATCATATAGACAGTGTAAAAAATATAAATGATTATAAATAAGGAATAAAATTATTTGGGAGACAAATCATTTATTATTCATAAATATATATATATATATATATATATATATATATATATATATATATATATATATATATATATATATATATATATATATATATATATATATATATAAACCAAAAGTTGAAGTGCCACACGCCACACGATAATAGGATAGTTATGTTGGTGATAGAAGCCGCATGTTAGCTGATTCGGCATATTCTCTACAAGGTTCTTTCTAAACCCAACATGAACCTTTGCACCGTCCTTTGTCTCTCACATCACAAACACTGTCGAATAATGGCATGAAAAATGCACTGTAGTATTTTTATATTTATATATGAATAATAACAAATTCACTATATATGCAAGTGCAATTCTAGCTCATGACTAACTAAATTACTTTTCGTGCTTAGTGATGTTCACACATCACCTAAATACGTACTTTTTAACAATTAGTAATACAAACCTAAACCAATTGTTGTCGTTAAAGTAGTTGTTCTAGCTGTTCATTTAGTATTAAACTGTTCTCATTTGGGGGTTTTTTTAACATTGACTTTGAATACTTTATTTATCCAATAAACACACTTAATCGGTAAAGTAATCATTAAAATAGAAGTCATTGTCATCTACTATTTGAAAAGTCAGCCAATTAAATTTATTTGTAGAGCAATGCATTGAAGTGTAAACAAAAGTAAAATATTTTATTATTATCCAATGTTGTTTAGAATGACTCCTAGTAAACTTGTAAGTGGAATGCATTTAGAGTTAATTTGTATTATATTTAAAAATTGTGATGGTATAAATATCGAAAGTTAGTTTAGTTTGGATTAAGAATTTATTTTGTAAACAATTTAAATAGTGTTAGAGAAAATTAGTTTCAGATTCAGATTCTTTCTCTTTCTCTTTAATCATTTTTTTCATCTTCAACCTTGTGTTTCAGCAATTGGTATCTAGAGCTTTAGTTTAGATTCAGGAACGGGAAGCACGAGTGTACGTAAGACGCGTGTAATAAATTTTGCTCGGTCAATTCAAATCGAATTGAAGATCTGAATCAAAATTGAATCACATTTCTTGATTCTGAGGGATTGGGAAACACAAGTGTTTGTGACTTTTTGAGTGAATTTGCACAAGAGCGAAGATGAACGGTGGAAATGGTAGATTGAACGCAAAGCTTCAAGTCTTTGATGGAAAAAATTGGAATCAATGAATGATTCGGATGCTTGTGTTGTTTGGAGCTCAAGATGTTATTGATCTCGTCATTGACGGTTATCAACTGTTGTAGGAGATGCAATTGAAGCACAAAGAAACATGCATAGAGAGATGAGGAAGAAGGGTGAAAAGTTTTTGTTCTATATCCATCAGTGTGTGAATCTGAATGTGTTTGAGAAGATCATTAATTCAACAATAACGAAGGTTGTATGGTGTCGCATCCGCGAAAAACAACCGGCGGGCTGAAACAAAACAAACAGAGCCGCCACCGTGCGTTATTTATCCCAAAAGAGGGAAAAGAAACGCTCAAAGTAAACCTGGAAAAGACATGGTCTCTCGACCAAAGAGAATGGGATCGGGAGTCGGTTATGCGAAGGGAAGGTATTAGCACCCCTACGCATCCGTCGTACTCGACGGGATCCACGCTCTAAAAGATAGGAAAAGGTTGCTAAAACAAACATCACACACACACACACACACACACACAACACAGGTGGGAGAAGAGGGGAGAGGGCTCGCTAGGATATCGCATCCCATGCCTACGTATCTCGTCTGGAACGAGAATCAGAGCTACCGTAGTTCGGCTCACGCACGCCGAAACAAAACACAACACAAAAAGGCAAACATGGAACCCGAACGCCAATCGCTGGACTTACATCAGCTTCCGAACCAAACAAACCCACACTGGAAACCAGATGCCACTTGATGGACTTATACCGGACTCCAAGCACACAACAAGAGGATACGGAATACCAATGGATGGACTTACATCCGTCTCCTAACACACACAAGAAGAAACAAGCAACAAGTTACTAAGAAGTCGGGAACTCGAGCCTAGCAACTGTCAAGCAAACACACAAAAAGAAAAAGGGTGAACACACAGACTAACAGGGAGTCGGGAACTCGAGCCTGATAGCTGCCAAACAAAACACACGCAAAAAAGAAAAGGGTGCCCGGAGAGATCTCGTACGACCTCCTGCCTACGTACCTCATCTGGTATGAGGATCAGGGCAACGTAGTTCCCCTGAACAGGGGAGAAAGACTAGCCTAACCAGATACAGAGGGAGACACAACTAGGGAGACTATGACTCGAGCCTAGATGTTATCATGCATATCATCCCTAAGTTAAGGTTGGCTATCTATCTTGCTCAGGCAGCAAGCTAATCCTAAACAGGCAAAGCAAAGCATGCAAGCATAATCAAAACAAAGCAAACATTCACACTTAGCACACACTATATACAGACAAAGTGGGCTCACACAAGGGTTAGGCTGCAAAAGCAAACCAACTGTATCAGGTGATGTTAGCTCTTAACCCTAACATTGAGAGTTAGGGTGAAGCAGATGAAATAGGAAGTGAGGGGTGTGCCTCACAGCTCTTATCCCTGGCCAGGGAGAGCTTCAGACAAATGAAGTGTGGGTTCAAAAAGTGGGAACCCTTCTACACTTATGACACTGACTCAACTGTACAACTGTGCAAGGATCTTGGGTTAATATCCACAATGCATCAACACCAGTTGTGTGAGCAGAGGGATGACTCAACTGAATAGCAGGAGATGGATTGCACATCTCTTGTATCTGCCAATTGCCTTAACAAAGGTCTTTTCCTGCTTGGGGACAAAGATAAACAATCACAAGCATTGCCTCTTAAGGAGGACTTCAGACAGGTGCCTGGCCAAGTAACAGGCCAGGTCTTCCAGACTACATGGAGAAAAGAAATTCTACCTCAATTGGTTAAGCAACCAAGCAACAGCACAAGCAAGTTCAAAATGAACTAGAGCAACTAAGGTACCTGAAATCAATCCAACATAATCAGTATACCAGACAAACAAAAGTCAAACAGAAAATTACAAGTCCACAGCACAAACAGATAACAAGCATCAATGCACATATGTGCAAGCCACAAGGCCTAAGCATAAATCTCAATGCCTACAAAACAAACTCAAGGTTAGTCATAAACAAGCAATAAACCAATCCCAATTGAGTTCACACCATCAAGTATAAGCAATTGTGCTCTTTGACTTGAAACAAAGCTCAAACATTAGGCACTAACCACTAGGACATGGCCTAGGGTCAAAATGAGAGCAATAAACCAAAACAGAACATGAAACTTATCAAAAATCAAGATCAATCAAATAAGAATCAAATCCAAGTGGTCTCACATTCATATCATCAACCATTATCATTTCATGAAGCAAAGAGTACAAAGCATGCAATTTAGAACCTCATAGGACCAAACAGAAAGATCCAATTCAAATCAACTCACAAACATTTCAATAAATCCCCAAAAAATTCATGGATAAACAGCATTCATTCAAGGATCATCACACCAAATTTCAAGTCATTTGGACAAAAGGAAGCAAGTCAATTAAATTCATAAAGCCAAAGCATACTCAAACATGCTCATACAAGGCATTAAATCATGCATCAACTTCAAGTAATCATAAAACAGAAACCAAACATGATAAATGAGTGAAACCAAAACCATGGCAAACTTCAAGATGTCTATAATACACATGCCAAATTTCAAGTCCATCCAATAAACCACAAGAATTTCACAAAACATATGAGATCATGACTCACAAAAGGTTCACAATTGGTCAAACAGGGGAGAAATTCTCAAAAAAATTGGAAATGCATCCAAAAAATCCATAAAAATTCACAAGTGAACCTAACATCCATAAATATCATCATGCAAAAATTCAGCTCAATCCAAGTTCATATGGCATGGCAAATAAAATCAGGAAGTTAGACAAGAAATGGTGTGACACAAATTGTCACACCTAGATTCAAATGATCACATCTCACAAACCAGGAATGATAAAATCACAAACTCAAAGCCAAAATGTCCATCAAGGTCTCTAGTTTATGCATGCAAAATTTCAGCTCCATCCAGTTAAGAATCATCATTTCATGATCAAAATACCAAGCAATGTGCATGCAAGAATACATGTGAACAAACCCTAGGCCATTCCAAAAACGACACGTGCACAATTTCCACAAAAATCACCAAAAATTAATAGAGATTACAAGGATCATGGTGGAAAATGTTTCATCTCAATTGGATTAATGGTTTATGAGTTATGATTTTTTTTATGAGTGAAGAAAATAAAAAAATGCATGTGGGATGGCATGTACATGTGAAGTATGTGAGAAAAAAATATCAAAAGCCAAAATGAGAAATGCTTGGGAGCGGGATCGAAGGGAGTATGAAATTAAAACAGGAGCGCGCGCTAACACCTTCAGCCAGGCAAAACATGAAAATGAAGATCAAAGCAAGGTTCTGGAAAAATTTCATCACATTCATCATGTGTTCTTCATCATTCATACACTCAAGAACAAATGTTCACCAAATTTGACAAATCTTATATCAATGGAAAGGTCTTTCAACCAACAACACGAATCTAAACTCAATTAAGCCTAATTATTCCTAGATTAAAAGTTTCGAAGGAAAACATAATCATGCACAAAACTTCTAATTCACATAACTCTCTCATTTCTCAACGAAAATCAATGGTTCAAATTGCAGATTCACCTCCTAAGAAAGATCTACAAGAAGCATCAATTAATTTCAAGAATTATCAAAATCGAAATCTGACCTTCTTTGGATGACAGTTGTGAATTCGCGCGAACCAAGCCTTGTAAGTGCAAAACAGATGCTCCTTGATGCTTGAGTTGATGAATGGAACAAGGTTTGGAGGTTGATTGTACACGATCTAGCTCAAAACTTGAATTGCCATTGTTGAAGCTCTCTTTAACAGTCCACGAATTCAGCTTGAAAAGGATGAAATCTTGCTTCCAACAGCTTCAATAATGCACATGGATCATGGATTGATGAAGATCTTGGCAAGGTTTGTGAAAAAATTGCAAAAAAAAGTGAGAGAAGAAGTTGAAGAATTTGGTGATTTTCAGATCTAGATCTTGATTCTGTTATGGTTAATCAGAAAACAGTTATGATTTAACTTATATATGTGATGTTAATGATGCTAGTAATCATGATTAGTGTAATTACAAAGGATTAGTGAAAATCAAGTTTCATGCTAAATGGCCAATTGACCAATCCACCCTCTCATGTGCAAAACCAATGTAACAGTAGAAATTTCTGGTTGTAGCAAGTTTCAAATGATATTTGTGAGCTAGTACAAGTGGAATCATGTGAAAACAAGGCTTATTTTGCAAAAACACCTTTTTCCCTCCAAAATTCAAATTAAGTCCACTTGAAAAATGGACTTTTTATGTGAGCAAAATTCATGAAATGTAATGCTTGTTTTGTATAGAGGACATCAAAAGAATTTTGCTCAAAAAAGTCTCATTCCATTTGGCCTTGTGAATCAAAAGTTATGCACCTTTGAAATTCAACTTTTTTGGACAATGATCAATCCATAACTTGCCAACCACAAATGAGAAATTCATGTTCTTGGACTTTTTGGAAAGGTGAGAGCAAGATCTTCAACTTTCATGTTGGACAAAATTTCATTTGAAGCATTTTTGGACATGTAATTTTGAGGAGAAAACCTTTCCATTTTTGGCAATTTTGAATTACAAGTCACTTTCTATTTTTGGAAAGTTTCCATCTGACTTTATTTTCTTCATTCTTGATGTTTAAAATGTCAAATGAAACTTGTTTGGACATGAATAAAGTGTCTCTAACCCTCTCCCACCTCCAAATCCATCAGTTGACTTATGGTTGACTTTTTCTGACTGACAGATGAATTGGCCATGCACTGATGAACTTGAACTTCAAACTCCTGATGAAATGGCTCAATGATGAAACCCTAGCTTCCATAAGCTCAATAAAACCATGAAATGATCCCCCATCTCAATGAAGACCTCATTCCCTTGACAAGCCCTGATTGGCACAATTCAGATGATTAGGGTTGACCAGAGGTCAAAATCCTAATCCCAAGGTATCTGATCAAGCCTAAGGAATCTCTTGGTGATGACAAGACCATGATGATGATGATGTACCATTTCAACCAAGATGATGATCAATCTCCTTGAGGAATCAAGAAACCCTAATTTGAAGCACCAACCCTCAGATGATTAGTGATCAATTCAATTAAACCTTCAGCTTGAATCTCAACCTCTTTATCTTCTGATCAAGACCTAAGAGGATGACTTGCTTATGTAGCCACATGATTTGCAAATATGTAATGCCTAATGACCTAAGAAATGAAATGCAATATGTTAAGCTAGTCGCAAGAGAGGAGGGCAAATTTTGAGGTGTTACAGCTGCCCCTATTCAATCCACTGTGAACCTGTCGATATGAATAGCCTCGGCTTTCAGATGATCAGGATGAAGAGTGATTGAATACCAAGAACAGACGAACAATTTGCACTCTGATGGGCAATAATTAACAATGCCTGTCAGAATCGTCAAAGAAACAACCTTGAAAGAAAAACCCGTCTGGTACGGAGAAAGTCGGCCGGAATACCGAAACAGAAATGTCGACCCGTATACCAAAATAAATGGTAACACAGGGGTAACCATGGCCTGATCACCACATATCCGCTGGGGATTATTATCATTTTTTTTTTGCTTTTCTTGAACCCCGAAATTTTCTGATTAATAATCTTTTTCCTTTTCTCTGATTGAACTGTATTTTCGCGCTGATCGCGTAATGTCCTTTGATTTTATTCCCATCTCCGCCCGACGGAAAAGTTTCCTCCAGTATCGTACTACTGGGGAACATTGCTGACCTGACGTCATGATGTTAAACTCATCCGAGTAACATCTTCACCATCCGGTGAAACCAAATCTCAAGCGGTAACCACGGCTTGAATCGCGCTGATCGCGTCACGATGTTAAACTCATCCGAGTAACATCTTCACCATCCGGTGAAACCAAATCTCAAGCGGTAACCACAACTTGAATCGCGCCGATCGCATCATGATGTTAAACTCATCCGAGTAACATCTTCACCATCCAGTGAAACCAAATCTCAAGCGGTAACCACGGCTTGAATCGCGCTGATCGCGTCATGATGTTAAAGTCATCCGAGTAACATCTTCACCATCCGGTGAAACCAAATCTCAAGCGGTAACCACGGCTTGAATCGCGCTGATCGCGTCATGATGTTAAACTCATCCGAGTAACATCTTCACCATCCGGTGAAACCAAATCTCAAGCGGTAACCACGGCTTGAATCGCGCTGATCGCGTCATGATGTTAAACTCATCCGAGTAACATCTTCACCATCCGGTGAAACCAAATCTCAAGCGGTAACCACGGCTTGAGTAGCATCTCCACCCACTGGCCAAACCATATCTCAAACGGTAACCACGGCTTGAGACTAGCTTATGCTTGCAATATGATGCATGATTGATTTTCAGCGTAATGCTCCATAATCATGGAAATGCTACGCGATTTATTATGCAGTATGCTATGCTTATCTACATGATGAATGCATAAAAGTATCCCCCTCAAGGGACTCTTCTGAGAAGCGCGAGGCGCTCTGTTGAGGAACTCGCCATTGCTTCAACTCCACCCTGCTGGGGAATAGCACTGCTGCTGGGAAAAGGCAACCCTTGCTGGGGAAAACCTCCTTTGCATTCAGTCCGCTTGGGGACATTGCTGGGGAAGAATCACCAACGCACTCTGTGGGGATACAACGGTCTTTGACTTGCTGGGGATATAAATCCCGACTCTGCTTGAGAAATCACCGCACACAGATACTTCTGCTGGGGAAATTGCCACCTTCAGGCCTGGCGACTGGGGAAGCATCAATCTCGAACCTGCTGGGGATAACCATCCTGATCCTGCTAGGGAGGCCACAGACCTTGAATCTGCTGGGGAATTAGTCCTCACAACTCTGCTTAGGGAGATGAGGAAAGTCTAATAATGAACACCTGTCGACTTGTCGAACCAGGGCACTCAATATCCAACTCCAGTGTCAGCTTTCCACTTTTGAGAGCTCCCAGACTCGTCTGGACTTTTCTGATTCATCACCTTGTATTCTCAACTACCCCGTACTCGTCGAAGAGCGAACTCCTGGGATGTATACAGACTTTTCAATTTCAGACTTTGAAGAGTCTTCTTGATTAATCCCAAGGATCGTCGTATGTCCTCGCCGTCTTTTCACCGTTCTTCTATCCATTCGTCCCTGATTGGACTCCGTGGGGATTGTTTTGTCAAAAGCTTCCACGTCACCACCTGCAAGTGAGGGAAAATACCTAACAGCACCTGCAGAAGAGATCGTTAGATAAAAACGTGCCCCAGGCGTGTCAAGATTTCAACACTTGAGTCACTCAACCTTCCAAATAAGATTTCAAGCTTTCAATCTTATATACATGCATTGGAAGGGACCTGTATGTCTTAAAATGCAAAGATTCTTCATCAACATAATCGGATTTTTTTGCAATCAAAGCGGTAATGAAAAACAAAAACAAAATTATTTGACTGAATATGCATTTTATTGATTGAAAAAGTGTGGCTCAAATTGAGCAATACAATGGAAGCAATTCCTGAAAAGAGGTAATTGCGCACAAAAGGAAAAATCTATCCTAATGGCAATGTGAAACCCGTGATCTCATCAACTTCCAACTCGGTTACACCCCATATGTCCTTAGACTTCCCGTGCTTTCTGCCTTCTGAACAAGACGCTTCCGACCGATCCCTACCGGGGATTATCCGTGTGCTTTAACCAAAGTAAACGATCATGCCAGACGCAGTTGTTCGTTTCAATCCCTCTTTTGCCTGGACCGCCCCTTCAGGTTTTCAGTCCACCGGGATACCCTTTTTTGCCCAAGTCGCCTTTTCAGGTTTTCGACTTGCCGGGTGTACAATTTTTTCTTTTTTTATCCCTAACTTTTGCCCGAACCTTTTCTTTCTGTTTTTTGGTTCGCCGGGATGCCCATTTTTGCCTGGACTATTTTATTCTTTTCGTCCAGCGGGTCTCTTTATACAAAGTATTTTTTAACTGCGTCTGCATTCACAGGGGATGGAAAATCCTCACCATCCATGGTCGTTAACAACAAGGCTCCGCCTGAGAAAACCTTCTTGACCACGAATGAACCTTCGTAATTGGGTGTCCACTTGCCCCTTCGATCGTTTTGAGGAGGAAGGATCCTTTTCAGCACCATATCACCTACGTGATATACCCGAGGTCGTACCTTTCTGTCAAAAGCACGTTTCATTCGCTGCTGATACAACTGCCCATGACAGATGGCTGCCAGCCTCTTTTCTTCAATCAGGCTCAACTCTTCGTACCGGGTCCTTGCCCATTCAGCCTCTTGCAATTTCACGTCCATCAGGACTCTCAAAGAGGGAATCTGAACCTCAACCGGTAGCACCGCTTCCATTCCATATACCAACGAGAAAGGCGTTGCCCCAGTATGCGCATCGAGGTTCGATACCCAAGATACCAGCTTCATACTCAATCACACTGTCGGTGCATTCAAATGCTAGTCGGGTAGCAAAAAGGAACGTGGGATCCTTTTGGTGCAACCAAAACGACACTAACTCCTTCACATTAACCCCATCAGACATCAGAATCCGTTCGGATTCAGGGTCAGGCCCCTCCTCCGGGATCAGTTCCTCACAATCTTTCGATTTGAGAACTTCGATGTCCTCATCAGGGAACTCAAACATCATCGGCCGATAATCCTCAATAGGTTGCTGGGCGAGGTAATAAGACAATACACTCCCCTTTATTGCTTCCTGGGAGGTATACTGAATATCATATTCAATCAAAATCATTTGCCCTCTTGCAACCCGTCCGGTCATTGCTGGCTTCTCAGATATGTACTTGATCAGATCCATCTTGAAATCCACAAAGTGGTATGAACCAACATATACTGTCTCAGTCGGCGAGCAGCCTATGCCAAAGTACATCAAGTTTTCTCGAGCAGTGAATGTATTGTTTCACAGTCGGTAAACTTTTTGCTAAGGTAAATTGCATGCTCTTTTCGACCAGACTTGTCATGCTGCCCCAGTACACACCTCATAGACCCCTCGAGGGCCGTCAAGTACAGGATTGATGGTCGTCCCTCCACATGAGGTATCAGAATCAGAGGTTCCTGCAACTTTTTCTTTTATTCTTTCAATGCCCCTTGGCAATCATTATTTCACTTGACCGCTTGATCTTTCTTTTCAACATCTTGAATATGGGTTCACACGTGGCTGTTAGATGAGATGTGAACCATGACATGTAGTTCAATCTACCTAATAGACCACGAACCTCTTTCTTTATTCTCGGTTCAGGCACTTTTTTTTTATCTTTTTTTTTTATGCAGGATCAACCTTGATTCATCTCTTACAATGAACCCCAACAACTTACCGGATCGCACTCTGATAGTGCTCTTATTCGGATCCAACCTCAGTTCGAACTGTCTTAACCGGTCCAACAGCTTGGCCAGATCTACCAGATGCCCCTCCTCTGTTTAGGACTTTGCTATCATGTCATCAACATAGCATTCAATTTCATGATGAATCATATCATGAAACAAAGTCACCATGGCTCTCTGATATAGGCACTGACGTTCTGCTTCTCTAGAGGACAGTCTTCTCTCCATGGTAGCTTGTGCACAACGACACCGGTATCCAACCCTGGCATATCCTGACACGACCAGGTGAAGGTATCCACATGCTCTTCTAACAGGGCTACCATTCTGCTCTCGACTCGCCTCTGAAGCGGCCCCAATTTTCTCTTCCTTTCTGACCTCGGCGGTGCTTGGAATAACAATCTCGCATCGCTCCTCGAGCGGCTGAATCACCTTCTCCTCTTATTTCAACAACCTGGCTAATCTTCCAGCAGATCACAATCTTCTCCGCCTTCTTCTTCGGCATGATAGATCGGATTGTCGAAGTCATATGAGGTGTAACCAAATCGTTATCAACGAGATCCGGAGAATTACTTTTCGAAATTGGAACAAGACAAATCAAAAAGGGAAAAAACACAGAAAACAAACATTGCCATTTTTATTTGTTTTTAAACTGCAAAAATAAATGAAAAAACAGGGAACACCGCTTTTAACTGAAAAACACCCTTTTATTAATGATGCCAAATGTTGCAAAATGAAACATGAGGTGGCCCTTACAATGGACCAATACGTTTCGGGCAAAACGTATGGCTTTCATGCAAATAAAATTGAAAACAAGAAAATATTACTCTTCCAGTAAAGTGACAGTGATGATCTTTTTTAGGCCTTCCAGTTCCCTGGTACGCACGATCTTATCCATGACTCCAACTCGCGGTCACTGTTAATCTCTTTACGCACTGTATAGGCGTGATCTGGATCCAGCACTCCGGCACTGACAAATGCGAACGGTGGACGGCGTCCTCTGTTCTGCGCAGACGAGTCTTGACCTTCCTGATAGCCAATCCCAAACATATCCGCCTTTATCACAATGCCTATGATCTGTCCCCAGCCTGGGATCCCTCCATTTCTCACCACTTCCACTGCCTGCTTGTAAGAAGAAATGGACGACTTTCTCTCTTTCTCAGCAATAATGGCATTCTCCACCTTGACGGTTTCGGCTGCCAGACTGGGTGCTTTACATCTTACATCGTCCATTTCCACCTCCATCATTCTCTGAGCCGTCTCCCTCAGCATTACACACCCCTTTGTGGCAACAGCCGCACAACAATCATCAACATGAGGGGAAGCTCCATTTTTCGTCTGACGTTTTGGGAACACAAACATCGGCATTTTTAACTGATCCTTCTCAGTCACCTCTATCCCTTTCCTGTCCGTCGACATCAGTTTCATTTTTACAGGACCAGGCCTTGTCGCGGGGTTAGCACTATCATCTGGCGTCGGTGCAAAGTTGATTGCCTTAGAATCCACCAAGTCTTGGACCACATGCTTAAAAGCTTTGCAATCCTCAATGTGATGTCCGGGCGCCCCAGCATGGAACTCACACCTGACATTCTCATCATAACTGGCAACCCTCTGATCCGGTTTCCCTGGAATCAATGTCCTCGGCTGCACCAACCCAATATCCTTCAACCTTTTAAATAGAGAGGCGTAAGTCAAAGGCGGCCTATTGAAATGACGATCTGTCGTCCTTCTTCTCACTTGGCCCCCTGCTCTTTGTGTCTTCTGTTGAGGTGGCGGTTGTTGCTGTGGTGCAGGTGAATTACCAACAGGAACAGTTATAGTGGCAGCATAAGGGTGATAACGATCCTTACCGCGTTCTTTTTTAGCCTACACACCACCTGATTCAACTTCCTTCTTGAGCTGATCATTGTCATAGGGCTTCTTTACTACGGAGGACGAAGCCTTTCCCTGAACTTTCTCCGCTAACAACCATTTCTCAATCTTCTCCACCTTTTCAGCAATTACCTTTTGCCCCAAGGCAACCCCATGCACGACTTTGAACAACTCTCTCATCATCTCTTTAAGCTCGAGAATGTCGGCGTTGAGTGGGTCCATCGGCCTGGGTTTGTTGAGTCTGGGGATGTATCTGTGGGGACGTGTTGCGTGCAAGGGAATAACTCTATGCGCACGAGCAATAATTCCTGAAACAGCCAAGCATGTCAGAAACCAATACCTGCAAAATAGAAAATAGGTTATTATGATCATGCATGAATGCACTGTCTATCCACATGAGGAACACTTTGTCTCTCGATCTTGGCTTCATCGAGACAGATAATAATCCGGCAATAACATTCTGACATCAAGATGCCTCTCAACCGGAATCTCAATCGAGAATGTACCCTGAGTATGGATAGACATGAGTTAGATGCCGATGAATGCAAAATGTGAATGATGCGGATGCGTGAATGCAATGCATTGTGCCATCCTCCAAGTCATCTGAACACTCGTTGCACTGAATCCTGATCTCTGAAGTGATCACAACCATCTGAGGTACTGAACAATCATAAGTCCAACTCAAAGGGTTCCGAAATAAACGGAACTGAAAGGTACATCACCATCATCACCAGAGATTCACTGATCTGATAACCACAATAACCTCTGAATCGGCCCGGGGAATCCTGAAATAAACGGATCCCCACTGATAAATAACACAGACGGAACTCCGGCGTCTCGGAAATAAATGTCCATAAATCCGACTTATAAATAGGACTCTGATCAACTGAACCACTAGTCACCATCAAAGTCACCATCAGAACATGCATCTGTAAGAATCAACCCTCCCCTCACAGGTAAATTCTAATCAGGTCATCCTAAGGCGGATAATAGTTTCGACAATCGGGCAAAGATACTCAATGGGTTTGCCCTTTCGGGTGTGCCATTGTAGCTCTCCTGAGATCGTCTAAACCAAAGATCCGGGAAAGATCGGTCACCGAAGTCAATAGTTCAGATGAAGTGACACAACCAAAGTGGATACTCCACAAAGGAAGGGCACTATCAAATGAACCTCGTCCGGCTTGTGGTACATCACGTTGCCAAACACATGTTGACCTAACATGAAGGAGGCAACATGAAACCACACTAATCCTAGGTGTATACTCGGGCCTGGGTTTTAGCCCCACTCAGAACACCCACCCAAAAACAGAGGAACCACCTATACAGAGGACAACAACATGATAGTATGATGCATGCAAGTATCTATGCAAATATATACACAATCAGAATAATAAATGCAATAAATATAACAAAACAAACAACCTAAACTATCCTAGAACGCTAGGAGAGACTCGCTTAGGGAAGATGGACCAGCGATAGGTCAACTTCTATAGTCCCCAGTAGAGTCGCCAGTTGTCGCATCCGCGAAAAACAACCGGCGGGCTGAAACAAAACAAACAGAGCCGCCACCGTGCGTTATTTATCTCAAAAGAGGGAAAGGAAACGCTCAAAGTAAACCTGGAAAAAACATGGTCTCTCGACCAAAGAGAATGGGATCGGGAGTCGGTTATGCGAAGGGAAGGTATTAGCACCCCTACGCATCCGTCGTACTCGACGGGATCCACGCTCTAAAAGATAGGAAAAGGTTGCTAAAACAAACATCACACACACACACACACAACACAGGTGGGAGAAGAGGGGAGAGGGCTCGCTAGGATATCGCATCCCATGCCTACGTATCTCGTCTGGAACGAGAATCAGAGCTACCGTAGTTCGGCTCACGCACGCCGAAACAAAACACAACACAAAAAGGCAAACATGGAACCCGAACGCCAATCGCTGGACTTACATCAGCTTCCGAACCAAACAAACCCACACTGGAAACCAGATGCCACTTGATGGACTTATACCGGACTCCAAGCACACAACAAGAGGATACGGAATACCAATGGATGGACTTACATCCGTCTCCTAACACACACAAGAAGAAACAAGCAACAAGTTACTAAGAAGTCGGGAACTCGAGCCTAGCAACTGTCAAGCAAACACACAAAAAGAAAAAGGGTGAACACACAGACTAACAGGGAGTCGGGAACTCGAGCCTGATAGCTGCCAAACAAAACACACGCAAAAAAGAAAAGGGTGCCCGGAGAGATCTCGTACGACCTCCTGCCTACGTACCTCATCTGGTATGAGGATCAGGGCAACGTAGTTCCCCTGAACAGGGGAGAAAGACTAGCCTAACCAGATACAGAGGGAGACACAACTAGGGAGACTATGACTCGAGCCTAGATGTTATCATGCATATCATCCCTAAGTTAAGGTTGGCTATCTATCTTGCTCAGGCAGCAAGCTAATCCTAAACAGGCAAAGCAAAGCATGCAAGCATAATCAAAACAAAGCAAACATTCACACTTAGCACACACTATATACAGACAAAGTGGGCTCACACAAGGGTTAGGCTGCAAAAGCAAACCAACTGTATCAGGTGATGTTAGCTCTTAACCCTAACATTGAGAGTTAGGGTGAAGCAGATGAAATAGGAAGTGAGGGGTGTGCCTCACAGCTCTTATCCCTGGCCAGGGAGAGCTTCAGACAAATGAAGTGTGGGTTCAAAAAGTGGGAACCCTTCTACACTTATGACACTGACTCAACTGTACAACTGTGCAAGGATCTTGGGTTAATATCCACAATGCATCAACACCAGTTGTGTGAGCAGAGGGATGACTCAACTGAATAGCAGGAGATGGATTGCACATCTCTTGTATCTGCCAATTGCCTTAACAAAGGTCTTTTCCTGCTTGGGGACAAAGATAAACAATCACAAGCATTGCCTCTTAAGGAGGACTTCAGACAGGTGCCTGGCCAAGTAACAGGCCAGGTCTTCCAGACTACATGGAGAAAAGAAATTCTACCTCAATTGGTTAAGCAACCAAGCAACAGCACAAGCAAGTTCAAAATGAACTAGAGCAACTAAGGTACCTGAAATCAATCCAACATAATCAGTATACCAGACAAACAAAAGTCAAACAGAAAATTACAAGTCCACAGCACAAACAGATAACAAGCATCAATGCACATATGTGCAAGCCACAAGGCCTAAGCATAAATCTCAATGCCTACAAAACAAACTCAAGGTTAGTCATAAACAAGCAATAAACCAATCCCAATTGAGTTCACACATCAAGTATAAGTAATTGTGCTCTTTGACCTGAAACAAAGCTCAAACATTAGGCACTAACCACTAGGACATGGCCTAGGGTCAAAATGAGAGCAATAAACCAAAACAGAACATGAAACTTATCAAAAATCAAGATCAATCAAATAAGAATCAAATCCAAGTGGTCTCACATTCATATCATCAACCATTATCATTTCATGAAGCAAAGAGTACAAAGCATGCAATTTAGAACCTCATAGGACCAAACAAAAAGATCCAATTCAAATCAACTCACAAACATTTCAATAAATCCCCAAAAAATTCATGGATAAACAGCATTCATTCAAGGATCATCACACCAAATTTCAAGTCATTTGGACAAAAGGAAGCAAGTCAATTAAATTCATAAAGCCAAAGCATACTCAAACAAGCTCATACAAGGCATTAAATCATGCATCAACTTCAAGTAATCATAAAACAGAAACCAAACATGATAAATGAGTGAAACCAAAACCATGGAAAACTTCAAGATGTCTATAATACACATGCCAAATTTCAAGTCCATCCAATAAACCACAAGAATTTCACAAAACATATGAGATCATGACTCACAAAAGGTTCACAATTGGTCAAACAGGGGAGAAATTCTCAAAAAAATTGGAAATGCATCCAAAAAATCCATAAAAATTCACAAGTGAACCTAACATCCATAAATATCATCATGCAAAAATTCAGCTCAATCCAAGTTCATATGGCATGGCAAATAAAATCAGGAAGTTAGACAAGAAATGGTGTGACACAAATTGTCACACCTAGATTCAAATGATCACATCTCACAAACCAGGAATGATAAAATCACAAACTCAAAGCCAAAATGTCCATCAAGGTCTCTAGTTTATGCATGCAAAATTTCAGCTCCATCCAGTTAAGAATCATCATTTCATGATCAAAATACCAAGCAATGTGCATGCAAGAATACATGTGAACAAACCCTAGGCCATTCCAAAAACCACACGTGCACAATTTCCACAAAAATCACCAAAAATTACTAGAGATTACAAGGATCATGGTGGAAAAAGTTTCATCTCAATTGGATTAATGGTTTATGAGTTATGATTTTTTTTTATGAGTGAAGAAAATAAAAAAATGCATGTGGGATGGCATGTACATGTGAAGTATGTGAGAAAAAAATATCAAAAGCCAAAATGAGAAATGCTTGGGAGCGGGATCGAAGGGAGTATGAAATTAAAACAGGAGCGCGCGCTAACACCTTCAGCCAGGCAAAACATGAAAATGAAGATCAAAGCAAGGTTCTGGAAAAATTTCATCACATTCATCATGTGTTCTTCATCATTCATACACTCAAGAACAAATGTTCACCAAATTTGACAAATCTTATATCAATGGAAAGGTCTTTCAACCAACAACACGAATCTAAACTCAATTAAGCCTAATTATTCCTAGATTAAAAGTTTCGAAGGAAAACATAATCATGCACAAAACTTCTAATTCACATAACTCTCTCATTTCTCAACGAAAATCAATGGTTCAAATTGCAGATTCACCTCCTAAGAAAGATCTACAAGAAGCATCAATTAATTTCAAGAATTATCAAAATCGAAATCTGACCTTCTTTGGATGACAGTTGTGAATTCGCGCGAACCAAGCCTTGTAAGTGCAAAACAGATGCTCCTTGATGCTTGAGTTGATGAATGGAACAAAGTTTGGAGGTTGATTGTACACGATCTAGCTCAAAACTTGAATTGCCATTGTTGAAGCTCTCTTTAACAGTCCACGAATTCAGCTTGAAAAGGATGAAATCTTGCTTCCAACAGCTTCAATAATGCACATGGATCATGGATTGATGAAGATCTTGGCAAGGTTTGTGAAAAAATTGCAAAAAAAAGTGAGAGAAGAAGTTGAAGAATTTGGTGATTTTCAGATCTAGATCTTGATTCTGTTATGGTTAATTAGAAAACAGTTATGATTTAACTTATATATGTGATGTTAATGATGCTAGTAATCATGATTAGTGTAATTACAAAGGATTAGTGAAAATCAAGTTTCATGCTAAATGGCCAATTGACCAATCCACCCTCTCATGTGCAAAACCAATGTAACAGTAGAAATTTCTGGTTGTAGCAAGTTTCAAATGATATTTGTGAGCTAGTACAAGTGGAATCATGTGAAAACAAGGCTTATTTTGCAAAAACACCTTTTTCCCTCCAAAATTCAAATTAAGTCCACTTGAAAAATGGACTTTTTATGTGAGAAAAATTCATGAAATGTAATGCTTGTTTTGTATAGAGGACATCAAAAGAATTTTGCTCAAAAAAGTCTCATTCCATTTGGCCTTGTGAATCAAAAGTTATGCACCTTTGAAATTCAACTTTTTTGGACAATGATCAATCCATAACTTGCCAACCACAAATGAGAAATTCATGTTCTTGGACTTTTTGGAAAGGTGAGAGCAAGATCTTCAACTTTCATGTTGGACAAAATTTCATTTGAAGCATTTTTGGACATGTAATTTTGAGGAGAAAACCTTTCCATTTTTGGCAATTTTGAATTACAAGTCACTTTCTATTTTTGGAAAGTTTCCATCTGACTTTATTTTCTTCATTCTTGATGTTTGAAATGTCAAATGAAACTTGTTTGGACATGAATGAAGTGTCTCTAACCCTCTCCCACCTCCAAATCCATCAGTTGACTTATGGTTGACTTTTTCTGACTGACAGATGAATTGGCCATGCACTGATGAACTTGAACTTCAAACTCCTGATGAAATGGCTCAATGATGAAACCCTAGCTTCCATAAGCTCAATAAAACCATGAAATGATCCCCCATCTCAATGAAGACCTCATTCCCTTGACAAGCCCTGATTGGCACAATTCAGATGATTAGGGTTGACCAGAGGTCAAAACCCTAATCCCAAGGTATCTGATCAAGCCTAAGGAATCTCTTGGTGATGACAAGACCATGATGATGATGATGTACCATTTCAACCAAGATGATGATCAATCTCCTTGAGGAATCAAGAAACCCTAATTTGAAGCACCAACCCTCAGATGATTAGTGATCAATTCAATTAAACCTTCAGCTTGAATCTCAACCTCTTTATCTTCTGATCAAGACCTAAGAGGATGACTTGCTTATGTAGCCACATGATATGCAAATATGTAATGCCTAATGACCTAAGAAATGAAATGCAATATGTTAAGCTAGTCCCAAGAGAGGAGGGCAAATTTTGAGGTGTTACATATGGGACACATTGATACATTGATATGGTGGTGGTGCATCAGCGAATAAGGTGAAGCTTCAGTCTCTACGTAAGCGGTATGAGAATCTCAACATGAAGAATAATGAAAAGGTACCTGATTACATCTCTAGAGTGATTCTGATCACAAAAAATATGAAATCTTATGGAAAGACTCTCTCTGAACAAGTAATCATTAAAAAGGGATTGAGATCACTTACTCCTATGTTTCATTACATTGTTGTAGCAATTGAACACTCTATGGACCTTAGCACCATGAGAACTGAAGAGATGCAAAGTAGTCTAGAGGCATAAGAGTTGCTTATAATTGAGAAAAACTCTGAAAGAGGGGTAAAGCAAGCTCTGAAAGCATCTTCTTGTAAGAAGAATCAGAAGCAGTCTTGGTCAGAAGCCAAGAAGAGACGGGGTAATGGTTATCATAAGTCGAAAGTCTCCAACTCTGATAAGAAGAAACATCATAAGGGAAAAGAGAAGTTTCACAAGAAGAAGGTTTAATGATACTGTTGTAAGAAGTTTGGCCATTTTGTTGCTGACTGTTGGTCAAACAAGGAAAGGAAATCAGAAGAAGCAAACATAGTCAGAGGAGAATTTGATGATGAACTTATGCTATTGATGGCTTCTGAATCTGATGGTGGATATTTGGTAAACTAGTGGTATATGGACATTGGTTGCTCAAATCACCTAACTGAAAACAAATAATGGCTGATTAACTTTGACTTTAGAAAGAGAACAAAGATCACATGTGTTGATGATTAGTATCTGAATGCTGAAGGAATGGGAAATGTCAAGGTTAGAGTGAAGAATGACAAAATTGTTCAGATCAAGGATGTTTAGTATGTTCCTGGTATGAAGAGTAGTCTGATGAGTGTATGTCAGCTAATTGTGAAAGGATTCTCATTTACTATGAAAGGCAATCTCTTGAAGTTGTATGATTCTTATCAGAAGTTGATTATGCAGTATGAACATGGAAACAACTGAACATTCAAGGTGAATGCGGAAACAAATGAAACTAAATACCTTAGTGCATAAGGTGTTGAATGCGACTGTGAGTTATGGCACAATAGATTTGGGCGTCTAAACTTAAGAAGCTTAAGGCATTTGATTCTAAGAATCTAGTACGTGGCATTGCTAATATTGAGAATCATGAGAAGTCGTGTGAGATATGCATTAAAGGCAGGCAACCTAGATTGCCATTTGCATCAAAAATGGCTCCAAGAGTAAAACATGTAGTACATTATGATGTGCGTGTAGATCATTTGAAGTACCTTCACTTGGAGGAAACAAGTACTTTATGTAATTTGTGGATGAGTTCATAAGAATGATATATGTAATAATAATCAAGTTTAACCATGAGATGTTTGTTGAGTTTTAGAAAATCAAGGTGAAATTTGAAAAACAAAGTGGTTAGAAGTTGGAAATTCTCAAAACTGGTGGTGGAGGTGAGTACAACTCTACAGAGTTCAATAAATATTGTGAGGAAAATGGAATTGAGCATGAGGTTACTGCTCCATACACTCCATAACATAATGGTTTTGCTGAAAGAAGAAACATAACTTTGCTTGATATGACAAAGAGCATGTCGAAGGAGAAGAAACTCCCTCACATCTTATGGGGAGAAGTTGTTGCATATGTAGCATGTATGCTCAACAGGTGTTCAAACAAGAAGCTAAAGGAATTGTTCCTTTTGAGAAGTGGACTTGAGATAAGCAAAATGTGATCCATCTGAAGGTATTTGGTTATGTTTGTTATAAACATGTCCCAAATGCAAAGAGAAGGAAGTTGAATGACAAAATCAAAGTCATGTTGCTTGTAGGGTACCACAGTACATGTGCTTATAAGCTATATTGTCCTATCACTAACAAAGTTGAATTCATCAGAGATGTCATTATGAAAGAATCAGAAGTGTGGGATTGGAACAAGTCTCAATCCAACTCTGGTGTAGTGTTAACACCTAAGTTAACTTCTGAAGATATTTTGGACTCTGAAGGAAATTTTGAGTCTGAAGATGAGTCAGAGTATGAAGTTGACTCTGATGCTGAAGGAGAGTCTAAAGGATAGTATGACTCTGAAGGTGAATCTGATTTTGATCCAGACTCTAGTGGTAATCGTGCCTCTGAATGTGGTACAGTCTCTGAAGGTAGTCCAACATTTGATATTGTTATAGCATCTAAAGAAGATTCTGAACAAGTTCATAGACCACGGAGAATCAGACAAATACCAAGAAGATTTGTAGAGTTTAACATGTTGTAAGATACTGAGACCTTGAAAGGGAAGTCGTTAAATATGCCATATTGGTAGACTCTGAACCAGTAAGTACTGAAGAAGTTCTCAAGAAGATAGTATGGAAGAAGATAGTATAGAAAGAAACAAGATTTAGGAGTTGACAAAGCTTCAAAATAACAAGAAAGTCATGAGTGTGAGATGAGTTTACAAGTTAAAACTGAAGCCAGATGGATCAATTGGCAAACACAAAGCAAGGTTAGTAGCTAGAGGATTTCTAAATAAATATGGATTAGATTACTTTGAGGTGTTTTCACATGTAGCTAGACATGAAACAATCAGACGGGTGATTGATATAGCTGCTAATAGAAATTGGCCTCTGATGTATTTTGATGTGAAATCTGCATTTCTGAATGGTCCTTTACAAGAGGAAGTTTATGTGCCACAACCTCCTAGATTTATGAAAAAGAATCAGGAAGGGATGGTGTACAAGTTGCATAAAGCCTTGTATGGACTAAAACAAGCTCCTAGAGTTTGGAATCTGAAAATTGATTAATTTTTCAAGCTTCAAGGATTCAGAAAATGTGAGATAAAGTATGGTGTTTATGTTCAATATACATTTGATAGCAATATGATTCTGGTGTGTCTCTATGTTGGTGACATATTTCTAATAGCGAGTTGTTCATATGAGATAGACATGTTTAAGAAGGTGTTGATGATTGAGTTTGAGATGATTGATCTAGGAAATATGGTATATTTTATAGGGATGGAGATTTCGTACTCTGATAAGGATATAATTTTGCATCAGCTAAAATATGAACTTGAGCTTCTGAAGAGATTTGAGCTAATAAATTGCAAGTCTGCAATCAGACATGCTGGAAAAAAACACAAGTTGGATTCTGATGTTGAGGGTGATGATATAGATGCTACAATTTTTAATCAGTTGGTGGGATCATTGAGATATCTCTGTAATATCATACCTGACATTTGTTATGCAGTTAGAATGGTGAGTATGTTTATGAATAAACTAAAGTGTTCACATTACCAAGTTGTTGTCAGGACACCGAGGTACATTAAAGGGACTCTGAAGTTTGGAGTTTTGTTCCCTTTTGGTGTTGAATCTGATTCAGAGTTGATATGTTATTCAAACTCTGATTGGTGTGAAGAGATGGTTGACAAAATAAGCACTTCTAGATATTTTTCAAGTGTCTAGGAGGTCCCGTTTATTAGTGCTCCAAGAAGCAACCATTGGTTGTATTGTCAACCTGTGAAGCCGAGTACATTGCAGGTGCTTCGTCCGCTTGTCAAGCTGCTTGGATTTTGAACTTGTTGCATGATCTGAAGATCAAGGTGAGCAAGCATGTGAAGTTGATTATTAACAACAAATATGCTATAAGCCTTTCCAATAATCCATTGTTACATGGAAGGAGCAAACATATTGACACAAATTTCCATTTTCTGAGAAATCAGGTTCAAAGTGGAATGCTTGAAGTTATTCATTATAACACTCAAAAGCAGCTGGAAAATGTGTTAACCAGAGCAATCAAGACTGAACACTTTATTCATTTGAGGTATGGAATTAGTGTTGTTGATTTTAATTAACTGAATATTAATTAAGGGACGGTGTTAGTTGAAATTCATTTCAATTACATTTAGAGTTAATTTGCATTACATTTAGAAACTCTGATTGTATAAATACTGAAAGTTAGTTCAGTTTGGGATAAGATTTCGTTTTATAACCAATCCTAATTTTGTTAGAGAAAGGTAGTTACAAATTCATATTCTCTCTCTTTCTCTTGCGAGGGAGTAGAGAGACCTTTGTCCATGACCTTGCGTTTGATCAAACATTTTTTAGGGCTAGTAGGGGCATAGGGTGATATTCTTTGCGGTATAGTTAAGAGATATTGTTTTTTTTATAAGTGATAAAAAGAAAATAAAAAATAAGAAATTATTTAGAAAGTAAAGTCAATAGCATCAGTTAGCACAAGAGAGTGGTGATTTTTATAGGAAGCTCTTCCAAAGACCTCTACGCCGCATCATATCAATATCATGTTTTACTATATAGTTAGCACAAGCATTCTTTTTCGTAAGAGTATGAAATGTTTGAATTCGTAATTCCCTATAGAGAAGTTCTTTAATGTTGAGAAGAATCGCAACATAGTGACGCCAAACATTAATAAACTTTTAGATAAGTTTTATAACAAAGTTGGAGTCAGAATAACACATATAGTTTTTGATGCCAAGTTCACATGTCATGCATAAACCATGATATAGTGTCATCAACTCATCATGAAGGATATCGGAAAAACCCAATATTACCCATAATATTATGAACCCAAATACCATCAGCATTTCGAATCAATCCACCAAAATCGGAGACATCAGGATTACTGAGGCTACTGCCATAAACATTCAAAATTATATTACTATCTTTGTGTGAATTCTATGTGATAATTATTTTTGGATGAGACAAATTATGTTTGAGAAAAAATTTAGATAATAGATTAACATAATTCATTGTGATGGTTTTCAAAGTATAGGAAGATACAACTTCATTCAAAAGACATAGTTTATTCCTAGCACGCCACAACCACCAGCAAGCATCCAAAAATATAGAGGCACCATCAATGTCACGTCTAATCCAATCATATTAATTACCTCTTGGAATAATAGTGGGTCCAAGAACCTAATAGATTCCAAAAGTAAGTGGCAAATTCATAGTCTCTCAGGTAGTGTAAAGTCGTATAAGCACTCTGATTGTATCTAGAACATAGATTCGTCTAGAGCATACCACGAAGACACAACATAGATCTCATAGGAAGGAATTTATTTAAATTTGTCCAAAGGAATAATTTCACATTCTCAGGAGCAGGAATATGCCACACCCACTTCCAAAAGTTATTAGTTGTCTGTCGTATTTTGAAAAAATTCAAGTCTGTTGAGTCAATCATAACCATCCGAGCAATATAGGTACCGTGTAAATTTCCTTTCCAAGTTAATTGATCAGGCACCAGCGAATTCAAACAAATGGGAAGCACTTTTAGGCGGTCACAAACAACCGAAGGAATATTAGTATATAATTAATTGAAGTTCCAATTTCCCATCTAAGTAAACATCATTCACTCACATTTCCATCATGGATATCCACACGGAGAACTTGCTTTGGGGGTTGTATGATCATGGAAATTTTTATCAAACATCTTAACATTATTAGCAGGTTCATAACCTAAGTCGACTTTATTGTACGATGCTATTTGATTTCCAAGAAGAAGATCTATGTTGTCTCTTCATTTAGTGAACCTTTCAAGTGTGTTTTGCAAACCTTTATTTTTATTTTCAAAATGTCATATTGACTGTACTTGTCAAATTACACTAATACATCATGAGAAGGAGAAGATTCTTGAGCTAAAACACATTGTCTTTGTCTAAGAGTTTCCACTTCTTTCATAAGGTTTGATTTTAAATTTCAAGGAAGAAAATGGTTTCTTTAAATGTTGAGACAATTTGTTTCAACTTACTTGTTTCTTTATTTAACTTCTTGCAAATGCGAAACAAGTCATGATAAGAAAAGTGGGAAGTTACCTCACTATCTTCGTGATCTTCCATAAGATATATATTGGCTTATTCCTTATTTGAGGATTCTAAATCATCGTTATCTCAAGATATGTAGGCTCTTTTTGCTTCTCTCTGAGGCTTCGTGAATATTTCTATGATTTTGGTTTCTTCTTTGGTTTTGATTTTTGGGGAACTTTGGTCTTATATACCTTTTCTTTCTGCATTGATGGCATGTTCGAATGAATGTGGACCTTTCTTCAATTTGGTTCTAAAGATTTGAAGATTATTTTTTGGGCCTTAAGAATTTATGAAACATGAGTTACATGTCTTCATTTCTTTCATTATACTCATTTCCTAATTTTATATCTAGAGTGACTTTTTGTGCATTATTTTTCCTCTTCTTCTTATCACATTCAAGTCTCTCCAACTCCATCTCATGTTCACACACTTTAATAAACAAAGTAGCC